>NW_027179733.1:0-32500 GCF_036669935.1 Montipora foliosa
GGGATGGCGGCCAATTTATTATTCTTTTGTTTATATGTAAGTAAACCACTGGCTATAAAGGCTTAAATGGTTCTATAAAAGGCTATAAAGGTTAAAAATCCGAAAACGGATTCTTGAAATCCAAAAACGGATTTGCGTTTTTTTGGCAAAATCCAAAAATGGATTCATGAATCCCAAAGTATCCAACTTGAGGAGGATTTTGGGGAAAGGATCTGAAAAAAGTTTTTTACTATTGTTTTGACGAGCGGTTTTCCATGCAATAAAATGATTACACCTAAACACATAAATGATCTACCTGAAAGTTTAACCCAAATGTTTTTCTCGCGCCCACCTTTTTAACATTACGATCTAAGTACACGAATAGGTCAGAAAATAGTTAGGTATTCCTGCAAATTTTCACACCAGAAAAATCTCACTAATATATAGATTTAGGCAAGCCTAAAAGCGGAGCTCCCGGGTGTTTATTCGTACTGCTATAGGATTAGTTGAATTGAAAATAAAAAAGGCTTTGGAACTGTCCGCCTCTTGGTTATCCCGAAATTGCTTAATTATGTCATTTTATTCGCTGCCTAACTAGTGAATTCCATGGTTAATTTCACGGCTGAAAAAACGGACTGATCGCTTGAATCACGGAGGAGGGATCGAGTGTGATATCGATTTTTCCAGCGAAATCTACTGTCGAATTCACCAGTTAGGCAATTATTTTTCTTGAATCGCCAAGAGTTTGAAAAGAAAACAAAGGCAAATCCTCAAGCAAGCGAACGGAAAAAAGGAAAAGAAGCCATTTCAGAGTCGACTGTTCAAAAGCCAGCGAATGATAGGAATCACGCTAAAATTAGAAATAACAGACGTACTACAGCTCGTGATGTGACAGATCGTACCTTTATTTATTCCACTTATCTCTGAAAAACGAGATCATTTAAATTTTGATGTACGTCATTGAAACACGCCAGCTTGGCTTAGAACCAGAATCGGCTAGAATGGACAAACTTCAAAACCGATCTACAAAACAAATTACCTGTACGTGATTCCACAAACTGCTGAAAAACACAAGCTGGTGATATTTCGAATTCTCCTAACTTTTTACGCGAACTCATTGCGATTACATGTGTGTAGCACAGACAGGCATGCAAAATTTTCCTTGTCACTGTCGAGGCACATCGAAAAACAATTAGGCAAGCGGACCAAGATGAGTAAAAAAAACTTCGTGTTCGCTTCGCATTTTAAAGCCCAAACAAAACCAGCAAAAGATCGATTTTTTCTGTCCAAAAGGAGTACAGATGATTGTTATTTTAATTCCAGTTAACATATAAAAATTCGAGGTTCATTCCTGAGCAAAAGGAAAAAAACGACTAAACCACTTTTTAGAAACTTGCATCCACTTGAAATAACTCATCCGTAGAAATAACAAACGGTTTAGTGTCCCAAGAAAAGAATTGTTGGAGTAACTTCTTTCGCAACATTTAGCTATTACTGGTGTACCGTTTTGTCGTTCACGTTCTCTTTCTCTTATCTTTCGTTTCTGCCTCTTCTGTCATAGGCCGTCCAGGCATCTTTGAACCTTAGTAGATTCACCAATTAAAAATCTGAACACATACAAAAACTGCAATTCAGAGCAAAAAGCAGCCACAACAGATTAAAAATAAACACTCAGCTTTAAGTTTATTATCGCTCCAATGCTTGACTTGAATAACTACGTAGCCACCCATAGGTGTCCTGACCACAGCTATATCATGTTAAACTGGTAATGAAACAGCGAAAAAGCAAGAAAAGATAATTTTCAAACCGTACCTAAAACACGACGAAACAAGCATCGACTGTCAAGATGCTTTGCTGACGTACATGGCCGGGTAGCCGCGTCGAGCCATAGAAGAGCGCCGAAAATAAAGCCTCGATCAGGGTGTGTGTTGGGTCGGATGGCTTGAGCCTGCGATCCAATCAACAAACCAGTCCCGGTCAGCGGTCAACTTCAAAAAAAAGCTGACCTTGATAAGGTCTATCTTGAGCCCCGCTATATGGTCACGTAGATACTGGTCAGCGGATACCTTTGTTGACAGGTGTCAATTGACTATAACATTGATGTCCAATATCAAAGATGTATGCTGTAAACAAAGATTAGTTACGGTGTCAAATGGAGTATTGAACTCCTGGATGAGATCTAAACTTGAGCCCGTGATATGGTTACGTGTCGACTGGTCACATTGGCATACATGAAGGGGCGGGACGGACGTACGGACCGTACGTTGTACGTACGTACGTACGTTGTACGTACAGGAAGTTTATGACCGCATGGACTTAAAACCAAATTTTCACATCGCATGGGTTACCAATTTTTCTATAGCTATGGTGCTCCGCGCAATGCGCGCGCCTTCCGGCGCGACGCGGAGCTCCGTTAAAAGTTTTGAAAGCAATACCATTGGTTAGCACCTTTCTACAGCTAAAAGGTAAACTGCAAAAATACCCTGTCATCGATTTGTACTTTAGAACGCTTGTTTTTCGTCATTTCTGTTTATTCGAGCGCTATAAATGGTTTTTTCTTCCTGGTGGTATTCAGTGAAGAACTTCTCCAAACAAAACCAGTTAACCGTTTAATTTTTTCGATAAAAGCCTAAACGCCGGCCAGGGTCGGGGATTCGGGGGTTCGTGGTATCTCTTTTGTTGCAATTTTTGTCACTATTTTTCTGTACTGTTATTTCACATGACCCAGCATCTGCCCTTTATGTGATGGTGGATAATAGTCAAAAAAATTAAGGAACTCACGGAAGCTATGAAAGTCTTAACGGGACATGTGGTGTTGTTTTTCTAAATCGGACTTTTTGTGTTTAAATGGAAGTTGGTTTTGCGAGCACCTGACTGCGTCTTTCGCAAATAGGAGTCTGTTTTTCTTAATTTCGAAAAAGAGGAATTCCCGATATTGGAGTTTATGGAATATACGCCAACTGCCAGAGACAGTGAGACCACGGCTCCACTTGTCAAGGAAAAACTTGCCGACTGTACACACTAGCAAGTTTTCCTTGACAAGTTTCCTTGACCGTTTTCCTTGACAAGGTTTCTTGGTAGGTTAGTGTAAATGAAAAATATGACAAGTTTTCATGTCACAATTTTTCCTTGTTGTCCATCTACACGAGCAAATTTCAGACGTGACAATTTTTCCTTGTCAAGGAAAAGCTAGCCACGGCCGGATTTTCATTGACAAGGAAAATTTGTCCACTATTCCCCCATCTACACTGAGCACTTTTTCCTTGTCAAGGAAAACTTGTCAGGGAAAAATTGCTCGTGTAAATAGGGCTTAAAGGGCCAGATGACATGGCGAATTTGGGTGAGAACAATTACTGAGAGGCGGGAAAACACAATTGATGCGCATGCTCACGTTCCTTTTCTCAGTCGCGGCTGAAAATTCTTTTCGATTACATGGACCTTAAGCGGATTTTCAGCCGTTTGGCTGAAAAATCTGGCCCGGTTGTCTGAAACGGGCTAGGGATTTAGAGACCAGGCTGCAGCCCGGCTGAAATCTTCTCAATGTTAATCGGGCCACTTTCATTTCAAGAGGAGTTCTCTCATAAACCCGGGCTGAAATCGCAGCCCCGCTAAACCGGGCTGAAATTCGCCATATAAAATCCGGCCATTACCTGAACACAAGCTACGATTGCGAAACCTTTATTAGGGTCACCACTTTGGAACATACGCCACACGTAACTTTTAACTTTGAAATAGCCGTGGTAATGAAACGTTCTCTCTATCTCTTTAGGTGATCAAGGAAAAAGAGGATATTACACGGCCTCTTGGAAAAATATTTCACGAATGAGAGTAGACACCAATCAAAAAACTAAATCATTATCACAAAAAGGCATCGAAAAACGGACGCCGCGATTTTCATAATGTAACCATAGCAATTTTGTGAAAATCGAGTTAGTATAAAACATGGACTGCGGACTGCGGACCCAGACTGCGGACCGGCTAAAACGAAAGAGTAAGGTAATAAAACGTGGACTGCGAACGGGTATAAAATACGGACCAGGTATTAAAAACGCGGACTGCTGAAGACAAACACACTGTGAAAAGGGCACGAGGGGAGCAAACGAAATAGCAAGAGGCTGACGACGTGAAAGTGAAGTCCGACATGAGAATGTTTGAAAAAAAATGTTTCCGAGCCATAATTATCAACCATTAGCGTTAAAGTGGATACTGTTTTTGGCTCAACTGAAGTTTTCAGTTGAAATTGCCAAACAGTTTGTAGGTTGTACGAGCAGTTTTTTTTATTTTTTTTTAAAAACGCGAACTGACCGACTAGGTATGAAAGCAAGGACTGCGGTTTCAAAACGGAGTATAGAACAAAACTAGGTTTGTACTGGCCCAGATCAAGATTTTGAAAGGCCCTGGGGTACTCTTATTTCCGTGTCACAATATTGTTCACGTACACAAAAATGCTCAGTTACAACAGCCGACTGGGCTAGAGAAAGTAAGAGTAGAGGATTTTATTCTCAAAAGGGCATACTTTATTCTACGAATTTAAAAGGAAAGGAAAGGAAAGGAAAGGAATTTATTTAAGTGGTCTAGTCTTTCTAGCGCTGGGGACACTGTAAACTGAAGTCAACAATTAACGCAAATCATAACAAACACTAGGGTGGAAAATTGTCATGGGGAAGAACGGAAACACTATTGGAATAAACTTAAACTCTACGTATATTTGCATCTTTCATATTAAAAGTCCTATGACTCTTGTTGTCGTCGTTCGAGACAGCATGGCGGATGGATTCAACACACCACGTTAGGAGTGTTTGGCTCGTCACGCAATCCTACTTCCAAAGTCTGCGTTTAAGAGGCTTCAGTTAAAGTCGCGTAGTGTGTACGCGGAAATCAGTACGATGCCCACGGTTGCTACTCTTGGTCGAGTGCTGTTCTACAGACGGACCCGGGCAACACTGAATGTTGAACAAAATGTTGTATCAATCGCAAAAAAAACAAATTATTTTGCGAATAGATAAAAGAGACACCCCGCCAAACATCAATGCGGAATCTGTTCCGAAGATATGTTACTGATTGAAAGGGCACATGATAGTCAGGTGCACAGAATGCTCATGTGGTAAATATTTGTGAATTTCCGTGGGAAATAAGAACGCTTGTATATCGGGTCGAGATAGTTTTGTTTTCGCTTTGCATGCTGTTCAATATATATCCACAGATTCCAGTTATTTTGTGCTGGTCTCGGCGTCACAATAAAACTCTGTTGAAATCAGTATCTATCACTGGAAAGTCCTTCAAAGTTCTCGATTTCCGCTAAACATAAAGCTGGTGAACCGTGAAGGATTTCATAAATTACTGTCTTACCTCCGAAAATACACCCCATTACAAACGTTTTTTGCAATTTCAACTAAAACCTTCAGTGAGCTACATTGCTCGTCGTTTTGAGAAGCCAAAAAAGTATCCACTTTAACGCTATGGTTGATAATCTATGGCGCGAAACATTTTTCCACCATTCTCAAGTCGGACTTCAGTTCACGTTGTCGTCAGCACTATGCTATTTCGTTGCCTCTGTGCCTTTTTCACAGTGTTTTGTATTCAGTCCGCGTTGTATACCTGGTCCATATTTTATACCCGGTCCGCCAGTCTAAGTTTTATACCTAGTCTTATTTTATACCCGGTCCGCAGTCTAGGTCAGCAGATCCGCAGTCCGCGGTTTATACTGACAGTGTGAAAATAACATGTTATCTTCACGTGTGAAGATATCATTGAATTTTGCACAAAGGCTCTTTTGGTACTTAATTAGTGTTTATATAATAAAGGCATAAAAGTACTACAAAGGATAGGTAAAGGAAGGTAAATGCAAAATCATTGCGTCACATATTACTCAGACTAGTACAGACTAGAATGTGATCTAAAAAAACTATACATGGTCACCATATACGATCATGCCTTTCGAAATCGATGCGGTTACAAATGAAAACGCCTTCGTGTAAAAACGCTGCCTCAAGCTGTATTGTCTTCGAGACCGTCAAGGACATAAATTATGTAACCCTTCTAAGAAAAGAGACTTTATTGGAATACAAGAGCCGCACCCAACGCTCAAACAATATGCAATCAGCTTTATCCGGACGGATTGGTGGCGACTTGAATAATATTTGTTGGCTGTTAAATGCTATTATTTGATTGGTTCTCTAAATTGGGCAAGCAGTGGCTGATTAACCAGTGCATCTTACCAATTTATCCACTCTTTCTCTTCGAATTGCAGGAACTTTTGGTTGTCATCAGAGGCTTTCCCTGACATTCAAGTTTGGCAAAGGATGAAATCAATTTCCGTTCTCGCTTCTCTTCTATGTTTCTCTGTCGGTGTAAGTTGATTGGTGACTTTATTACCTTGCTAGTACCACTCTGGTTTCGCTCGACTCAATTTGTTGATGCAATGTAATTCAGAAACATTGACAAGCGGAGCATAGAGGTTGTTCCGCATCGTCTCAAGGGCGTGCGTTTTTTGCCAGTGTGAGTCAATGAATTAATGGTGCCACAAACCGATCGGGTTAAAAGTAGGTACCGTATCCGAACAGCGACGTCCAGTATACCAACGCAATTAAACGTTAATTTCGCCGGGGAAGACCGATAGATGCCAAGTTGTAGGGAGAGGCTCGCTGGAGATTTAATGGAGCGCCTATAATCCGAGCCGGAGCGCCAAGGGCGCGAACTTTTCTCTGCATTAAAACTGATTCAGTTGTATCTAGATCATAGGCCGACTCTTCAAAGAGTTAAATGCAATGGGAAACGTGTCTGACTGGCTCCCCTTTCGTTGTTGGAGTGCCGCAAGGGAGCCTTCTTGGCCCGCTTCTCCTCAATATTTTTGGTGAATGATCTTAAATTACTCAGCTGGGTTGTCTTCCCTACGGCTTTATGCCGATGACACGACGCACATTAGTCTCACGAGTGTCCCGCTTTGCTAGAGTCCATCGTGATGAATTCAAGACATAAAGAAAGTAACCATTTGGTTCTCAGCGAAAATATCTTTCAAGTAAACGCCACTAAGACTCAATCAATGAAACTAGGTAGTTCTACAGTATACGTACAACTTTTTAGTTGATGACTTTTCAATTGTAATTGAACCGATCCTCTCAAAAATTTAGGGAGTAAACATTGGACCGCGACTTGTCTTTTACGCCCCATGTTTACGATCATGCTGAAAAAAAGCATACGCTATGATAGCTGCTCTACGGAGGATTAAGCGCTTAGTTGCATCAAATACTATGATCTCTCTGTACAAAGCCTACGTGTTACCGAATTTTGAAAGATTGTAAGCCCGATACTACTAGGAATATCTAAATCTTTGAAGAATACCATCGAACGAGCCAACCACTTTATTTAACCTGGGTAACTCGGCTACCTAGGATCTAGGCTTAGCTACGACCGATATGGGCACGCTTGAACAAAGGACGCATCGTACAATCGCTCATTTTATTTTTAAGTGTTTTTTAGACGTTAAACGGCCCCAAATGCATTTCTCATTTTTTTACACACTAGGATAACTAATTATAATTTACGATTGGTAATGGCCTAAATGTTGTGCAGCTATCATATAACAGCATCGTTATGCACAAACTCCCATTTCCTGTATCAGATTGCCCACATTTGGAATCAATTATTCAGCCATAACAAAATCCTCGACCAACTTTGGCTTTCAATTTCGTTCTAGTCTCAACGGTGTTGAATTTGCAGGGTGGCCCGTGGATGGAACCGTATACGCTAGCTATTCTCTTATCTTAATGCTTGCACTAGTTTCTTTTTAAACTATCTTTTAATACAGTTCTGGATTCTTCTAGAATTTTTTTTTATGATGGTAATAGTAATAAGGTATGGTATTGTAAATAGTCGTGCGTTTTTAACATGAGCCAATGGCTCGGGAGATTTGGGCAACCTCTCCCTACGTTTGCGACTTTAAATAAAGGTTCCTTACCTTACCTTACCTTCTTGGGGCGTCCGGGGGCAAGCCCCCCACACCCCCCCCCCTCACCAGGAAACCTTTTAAATCTGAGTTCTCCTAGATCACTTTTCCGCATCTCTAGCGGTTATACAGCGAATTGTGTAATGATTCGTCCACATCATTTTTACCAAGGCACTTAGGGATAAACACACACGAGCCCGCCTAAACACGAAGCAGTGACGAGAGAAAAGGGCTCTTGGTCGAGAATTTCTTGATTTCTCGTCAATTTGCTGCTGATTTATCGTTTTACGTTTGTGGAACAATAATTTATATGATATCCGTATGACCAACAAATTTGTTAACCTAAGCTTCAGCGGGAGATTTTGCTTGCTCGGTGGGAGAGCTGGAGATTGAGTCGGGAAAGCTGGAGACTTGGCAATATATGAGTTCAAGAGATGGCTTGTTCCTCCTTTGCTCCTGCAAAGTGCATTAGAATTTTGAAAAGAGAAATCGTCCTTACCAACTGGACATCGTGGAAAAAAAACTGCGAATTCCAGTGTTCACTTCTGCTTCCAGTAGTTATGAAAAGGGCGATGTGAAAGCAACACACTGAAAATAATTCCGCTCGATACATAGAAATCAATGAAGGGAAGTTTCAATTGAGTGGTATCAGAACAGCATTACACTACACACCAGACCAGTTAAAATTAATCACCACTGCAGAGTTATACAAATGATTTTTGGACAGTAAAACAAAAAAAAATTGATCGTATACTGGGCACGCTTAGTGAAATTTTTTTGATGATTCTGGCCTCAGAAAACCACTTGAATTCTTTGAGAAATACTCACTGCAAATATCGAAAGGTTCCGTGAAAAATATCATGATTTGACAGAAGCTTCTTTCAACAGCGATCGTTTTACCTGCCAGTAAAAAGATTTATCGATTTTATCAGCCATATTAAAGGCCCTTCGTTCCGTTCCCTGTTACGTTTTCGCGCCAGGTCACACTTCAGGCCGGGCGTGAATTTTGTTAATAATGTTTGTACATGTCGAAATGTCTTTGTTTAGTGTATTTATGTATCACGTTAATTGTACTTCTACGCAGATTGTGAGCTGGCGCTGAAAAGTAACAGGGAACGGAAAAAAAAAAAAAAAAAAAAAAAAGGGCCTTTTAATGTGGCTGATCAAATCGATAAATCTTCGCTTCTCTGTTTGCTGTGGACCTCTTTGTGTTTTTGCAGATATTCTTTCGGCTGGTCACTCAATCTATTCTCCCCAACTTTGTTCTTGTGGTTTTAATTAGTCAGCAATCTGACATGACTAACAAAATCACAATACTAAATTCGTATAAACAACATCTTTAAAATTCCTCCCTATTACACAACATTAAGTGCCCTTCATGAAGATGAGACGAAAAAAGGTCAAGTTAACGGAAAATTTTACACTGATATGAATATTACCAATCATTAAAAAAAAAAAAATCATATGAAATTATTGTGAAATATAAAATCATCAAATGAAAGGTAGCCCATAGGGTAGGCCATAGGGTAGCCCATGTGGGCCCAGGTTTTTGTCCACACCCTCTCTACACTCAACAACTTAATATGTGATCTAACTGTAACTTTGGATACCCACAACAGCACATCAATTTCGTTGGAATGTATAGAACGGACGGCATCAGTCGCACGGACTGTAGTAAATTAAGGTAGCCCATAGGGTAGGCCATAGGGTAGACATGTGGGCCCAGGTTTGGTCCACACCCTCTCGACACTCAAAAACTGTTAATATGTCGATCTAACTGTAACTTTGGATACCCACAACAGCACGACATTTCGTTGGAATGTATGAACGGAAGGCATCAGTCGCACGAACTGTAGTATTTCAATCAATTGACTTTACGAAAACAAGTCGCAGTTTGGAATGTAACAGATGGTAATTATGTCGAATAGGTTGCGCCGAGGATTTTCAAACAATGTGTGCAGTTTCCAAATTCGTGCACTGGTTGTTTTAAAACCGTTCGACACACCTAACGCAGAAAATCCTATCTAGTCTCTCGCGGTGTTAACTGTCCCGCTGATTACGTCTACATGTAAATATAGTAGGTTTATAAGTTTCCCTGCGTAGCAGATCCTCTTTTCTTTGTGTTCGGTGGGTCTCTGCCCAGAGAAAACAAAAGAAATGGCCTCTGCTAGCAGCGAATGTATCCGTCAGTGAGTGAAATTTTAAATAAAGATGCGGTTATAATGGGAAGCGGGTTTAGCAGTGGAGGGTTTTCAGGTGGGCTCCTAAGAGAGTGGCAGGAGATTTTCTTCAAAAACTTCCTTGAAAAACGGCTATGCATCGATGTCGCGGCCGTTTGACGCAGAATTTAAAAACTACCTCGGTGTGCCGTACCACGTGCGTGCGTCGAGCATATTTAAAATGGTAATAAACTTTGAATAGAAGGCTTCAGATATGAATTTATATCATCCGCTTTTTGTTATTATTGGTCCTTCTCCAGGGAGTAGTTATAATTCCAGCCCTTGAAGTTACTGATTTAACTCTGCATGAAACTGAAATAACTATAGAAAAATGAAAACGTTAAAATCTTTGTTTTTTTTTTTTTTTGTTGTTTGTTTTCTGTAAGGGTACGGCCTGAAGTGTTATCGCTGTGTAAGCACTGAGGGTTGGGATGACTGTGAAAGTGTCCAAAAAGACGATCACGTGTTGCAGGGACGGATCGCTGCCTCAAAGGTTATGCTGATGTCAAGGCTGATTCTACATCCCTTTAACGGCTATTGAGATGAGAAAGGCTGACACAACCGAAGCATTTGTGCAATAACACCCACAACCTTGACTTCTGTGAAGGAAAAAGTGAGCATGCAAGATCAAATGTGTGTTCTGGTGACCTCTGCAACGTGGCTGCAACACAAATGGTCCAGCACCATCATTTTGGTCGCATGCGCTTTTGTTGCTTTGATGTAGTAAAGGAATTCTGAAAAATGCCTCAGAAAAAGCAGTTGTGGTTAGAAAATGTTTTTGTGTAAAACCCCCAGTGAGAGAAATTTGGCCAATTACCCTCTTATTGAACTGAACTTTGAGAAATCCAACACAAAGGTCTTTATTTGGTTTTATGTATAATTGTGTTTTATTTGGATGATTGTGATTTTTTTGATTAATATCGTTTAGGCCACTACATTCTACTTTGTAACGCATTGTACCTCCTAAAACCTTGCTTGGAATGATGACCTGTGTCAGTTCTAGAAATCATTGGTCATTTGTATACCAGGGCATAATAAAAGCCCTTTGAGTTGATATGAGCATTTTTTAAACGTCATTTCAACAGTTGGTGCTTGATATAATTCGAATGTTCGAGGAAAATCGTGTTTTCTGGTTCGAGTTTTCGAGTTACTGGGAGGTCGAGTAATAGAGGTAAAATTATAAAGAAAATTACCTAAAAGCAGAATTAAATCACTGCGAGTTGGCGCAAGCTTCGAGTAATCGGGGAGTCTAGTTGTAAGGTTACCACCGGTACTGAAACTTACTGTCGGTAATGAACCTTTGTCCTAGAGTGTTATCTTTCCAAGAAATCGGCTATTGTCTTTTAATAGTCAACTCCTCCTCGGAACCACACGAAGGCACTCTGGAACATGTTTTAATCTCGTTAAAAATGCCGAAACAGCAAGTAGTTTTCCCGATGAAGGTGTATCCCTATAAGTGAGATCGGTCTTGAGAGATGGGAAAACGCGTTACAAACTAAAATGGGTTTTTCCAAAGTTGAAAATTCCGTCAAAAGAACAGCAAAACTTACTTTTCCACGGCACAAAATTACTTTCTCACGGCCAAAACTTACTTCTACACGGCAATAACGTACTTTTCTACGGATCCGGAATGGGGAATCCGGAAAAAGAACTTGAACCAAAGTCACTTAAAATAATAGGGCCGTCGTGCAAATGTTTACTTTCATCTCGTTGAGTAATTCGTCACATGCTGACTCCTTTTGGGAGGGGATTCATGTCGTAAACATCGGAAGAGAATCCAACTATCTGGGCGTTTCTTTTTCTTGATGGTGGGGTGGTGTAATGTTTTGACGTCAAATATTATTGTCCTTCGGGCGCTCGATTTTCTTGATTACACTCGTTTGGTGATCTCTTAAGGGTTCGTTCGATTGACCCTATTACAGAATAAAAATAGGTGCAGTGATGATTTGAAATAGTTATGTTTGTTTTTCTCTTGTGTGTTGTATAGTTTTTTAACCAACTAGGGATGTTGAAGATATGTTTAAAATTTCATTTCCGTAGGGTTTTAACAATGTCCATGTGAATCTCTGTGAAAGCGAAGGGTTTCTGACTTCAAATCTATGTATTCCTATTCCGAAAATAAGGACGATCGACCGCATCCTTACATACGTTTTTTTGTTTTTTCATTTATTTAAATACAGTACTTACATTACTTACAATTACACCGTTAATACACTACTACTGCTACGCACAAAAGATATGTTAACTTACACTAATAATACTATTCACAATATTCATACTTTACATAGTTCGCTATAATTGGCAATCATTTACATATATATAAAAATAGAAATAAATAAATAAATACATTTAAAAACAAAAAAAAAAACAACCTTGTTATGTAATTAAAAGGGGCTAGGTCACGCAATTTTAGGCACTTTCAGCACTGATCGATAGGTCATAGAATTAACTAAAATATTCCAAATAACTGTTCAAAAACTATGGAATAACTCTAACAAAACACAGGGAAGCCAAGAAGGGACATGGATGGACAAAATTGGAGAGGAATTGAAACTGGATTGAATTGGGTAAATTTGAAAAACGTCGGCCCACCTTTTTTCAAATTTATATCAGTCTGTATCAAAATGTCGTTTACCCCAGCTGGGAAAAATCATTCTCAAGTTGTTATGTGGGCCGTGTGATTTTGCAAATGAAAGACTCTTGCTTCTGGAATTTGACGTTTAGAGCTCATAATTAACAAATTAAAACAAAATTACCCTAAAATAGCGTGGGCCAGCCCCTTTAATGAGGGTCTACAAGCTCACGGATGCTCGAACGGCTATTGGTGACTCCGTGGCTAATTTGCTCTTTAAAAATACTTGGAACGCTGTTATACTGTAAGATACACTTTCTTTGAGATGCAGTATAGAGGTAGTTAAGGGCTACTAATAGGCACAGAGTGACAGGCGCGAAAAGATCGCTTCTCGGGGTGATTTGCATATATTTAGCATTGTTCGTCAGGAGCTACCTTCGGGCAAGTTACTAGAGTTCACTCAAGAGGCAAAAAGGTTCCCAAAAAGTATGGACGTGCCGACATTCTACCGAAACAGATGCTCTAAGGTCTGTATTACACCACACAAATTGACATTCATCGGCTTGCGATTAAATAAGCTCTAAAAAGTTTGCTGCGAGTTGTAACGAACTATGGTGGTTGATTTTGAATTGAAACATCGAGAGTTTTATGTATTGGTGACTTTAACGTGGCGAGAATGTATACGGACTCGATTGGACTCTGATCAGTAAAACCGGCCTTAAGTAGACGAGCCTTTAGATGTAGGTATTTGGAACGTTTGCGCACCGGTGGCTCAGGGTGGTTGAGCACGGGCTGTCACGCGGGAGGAGCGTGAGTTCAAACTCCGGCGGACCAACACTCAGGGTCTTTAAATAACTGAGGAGAAAGTGCTGCCTTTGTAACTTACATCTGCAAATATGGTTAGACTTGTTCTAGTCTTCTCGGAGTAAGGACGATAAGCCGGAGGTCCCGGCTCACAACCATACAATGTTCATAATCCTGTGGGACGTAAAAGAACCCGCACACTTGTCGTAAAGAGTAGCCCGGCATGTAGTTCCCGGTTGTGTGGTCTGTCTTCCGTGATGTATCATGGTTGGGATGGTAAAGGGCTTCGGAGATATTAGCTACACCAAGCTATCTTTAAAAAATCCGAGGGTAAATAAAGATATGATATGATATGATGATATGGAGACGTAAAGGGAGCGTGCTTGCTGACACGTCCAACATGAAATATTTAAAGGTGTGTTGCGCGACTGTCATGTAGTAACTGATCCGTTTCCGATCACGTTTAAAGGCGTTTTCCAGTTACTTTGGAAATGGCGTTGCAAAACTCAAAACAACGCAGAAAGAGAAAGTTTGTTTTTATGTTACTTGTTCCTAAATTCAGGGAAGGACAAGAAAGTTCCTTCTGCTTGGGGATATCCGCTAGGGTGTTACTTTGGGCATTTATACCATTGTCGATTAAAAATGGATTTTCCGCCGTTTGGGATTTAAAGTAATTATTCAAGAAGATATCATTCCATTTGTATTTTTTTGTGTGTGGGAGTGCGCTTGATAATCTCTTCCCACACATTCAAGACGTCAGCGGTAAAAAATGGAATGGAAGGAACCAATTCAGGCAAATTTTAAAAGAGAAATTGCATGCGAACAGCACGTGGGCCACCTACGTGCTGTAATACGATCGAAGGGTATTTTCTTCAAGGACTGCGTTTGAGCGTTGAGGAAAACGTTTTACCCAACCTGACTTCAAAGATTTATTTATGATTTTAAAAGCAGGCATCTTAAGTCCGCCGTCCTTAATGTTACCAATCATTGTGGATGGATGTTTGATTTTAGGCGATATTTGTGGTTCCATACGAAGCTAGAGAGAAGCTTACTCACTTGGTCAACACACTCACCTGGGTACACTCAGAACAGAGGCCAAAAAACTATCTCTTGAAAGAGCTAAATTTTTGACAATGTTTATTTTCCCGTATAAGTGAGATTCTCGTGGGGATGACCAGATGTTAAGGACATTTTTCTAGGAGCAAGCAATCTTTTTTCTCAAAATGATCTTGTACGGATATTGGCCGAGTCACGGGGAGACGCAAACGCCGAGACACACACACACTTCAGGGGCCAATTAATGCCATGCGATTCGTGGATTGTGGATTGTTTTTGATATGTGTAGTTCCAATCCCGAACAACTTTTAAAAGCCTCCAATTTCTCAAAAAGTTTACAACTGAATCTGTCTCGCACGAAAACAGGAGGGGGCGTCTGCATATTGTGAAAGCTTTATACTCCTTTCCCTAAATATTTATATACCACTTTATCGACTGGCCATTTCTTATTTAAGATTATTTATTTTTTTTATTTTTATTTTCAAATACACAACATTTATTAACAAATGTTACTAGACTTACAATACTAACAGTACGATGCTTACAGTAATTACCAAACAGTATTAGTTATCACCATACAAAGCGATGCCAAGTCTAGAAAGAAAAAATAAATGTGTACAAAATTTCTTATCTGGAATTTGCCAAAATTCATCCTTACATACGTACAAAACTTATGGAAAAGCATTTTACCACACGGAAATGAAAAATTTTCGTCTCAGATCCCTCTGTTCTTAAAACATACAGGAAAAATAGGTAATATCTAAAACAATTTTCAGCTTATTTCAAATCAAACTAATTGCTTCCCAAGTACTTTATAGCAGGTACCATTCACACGTGCCCTTCAACGACAGTTTGTGTCATTTTGCGAAACTGAATTTGGGTGGACGTCAATCAATCAATTTAGTTTCGAAAATATGAAAACAAAATCGTTGAGGGCGTGTGACTGATAAACCGCTGTAAGCTCAGATAACGATTTGCGGAGGAGCAGCCTGAAGAAACTCATGTTTCCCTATTGTAAAGTGTGGACTATTCCACATAAAAATATGACGCATCATACGCATATACGAGTGCAGCTAGAGAGAGTCTAGTGGAACTCTTGGAACGGTCAACACATCGGAAAGGAAAATGGATCTCCTTATTAACACAAATACACTGGGTATGATTACGCTCTTCTAGGCGCTTCACATCTATACGGGTTGCAATAAGTGTCACAACTTCTTGATAAAAGAAAAAGAAATGCATCTCGATCAATTTCTAAAGAGGAAAATGCTGATGAAAAGTGATGTTGGATTACGACTTCGTTCACAGTACATATATCATGGCCTCCTTCTGACTTGCAGGCAGCGTGGGATCATGTGTATATGCACTTAGGTTCGTGACCGCGAAGAACGATTCTGGAGATGCAAGGCCTTTGTGCCGTGTGAACACTGCGTCAAATACCTGCGTTCGACGCGTGGAAGTCTTCTCCATCAGGTTCCTCATCCTCTCTACCTCTGACTCGAACGAACACGGTCATTCAGCCAAAACCATTCCGAGTTGCCGACCACTTATTCAACGTGGCTACCTTAATGTCTTCGTTTGCAGACGTCTTTGTAGCAAAGAAGCGGACGTCCTGTCGATCGTTTGAATTGAGACAGCTGGCATAGAGTAGGTCCTTGGGAGGCGACTCGGTGGCCAGTAGCTTAGCCAACGCCGTCTAGTCTACTATCTGGAGAGGAGGTACTGGATAGTTGGCAGTTCTGCATAGTGTGAAGTAATTCCTGGTTTGTGATTTTATCCTTCCAGGTGATCTTAAGAATTTTGATGAGGAATCTGAAGTGGAGTGTGTTCAGTCTAGATTCTTGTCTAGTGTATGTAAGGCATGTCTCTCTCCAATACAACAGGGTGCTGAGGGACGCAAAACAGCAGCATTCAATTCACTAATCAAGGAGAGATTGGATGGCGATTGTTGAGCCAAAGTACTTGAAGGCGTCCACAGAGTTGAGTGCTTGGTTACTGATCAGGATGGTCGGCTCAGCATCGGTCCCCGGGGCATTGACAGTACCTCAGTCTTTTTGATGATGGTAAAGGCCAAAGTACCTGGCAGGCAGTCGCGAAGCGGTCTATGATCGCTTTTTGTCCGCTTTCTGTGTGACTGCAAAAGGCCAGCTTCGTCGGCAATGGGAATCTCTCTTAACAGCCCCCCCCCCACCCCGTCTCCACTTTTTTGCTTAGCGCTGAGACGAGTCCAAGTTCAGTAGCTTTCCGTCGTGGAGTGTGCGGTGGGGGGAGGCCTCCCTCACTGCAGAACCGGACAGGCGTGTTGGAGGATGAGAGAAAAGAAAATACCAAACACCAGGTGGGGTCCCACACGCAGCCTTGCTTCCTCTCCACTGCGAATTTTGAACGGCGGCGAAATCAAGAGGCGGTTGGCGAAATATGTGTAAAACTAAAAACCGTATGCACACAAACGAGATGCATTTATCAAACTGATATATCGTCGAATTTAGGAGTACCTTACTAAGTGAATATCTCCATCGCTGAGTTTATTGCTTTCCGTGGAGAATATTGTAGCCTTTATACCACTTGCACTGTATTCCGGATTCCGGATTCCGTTTCCGGATTCCATATTTTAGGCAAACCCTTCGAAAAAGAAACTTTCGCCGTGGAAAAAGTACGTTTTGCCGTAGAGAAAAGTACGTTTTGCCGTGGAAAGTAAGTTGTTGCCGTGGCAGCTGTGGGCCACACGTATTCTTTTAACGAGAGGTGAACACTTACTAGTCAATAAGGCCAATAAAATGTGGCCCTCAAAAAATAAAACTATGAATCCAAATATAACAGTTAAAAAGCTAAAATTATACGAAAGGCAAAGTATATCAATATTACAAATTAAGTTAACTATAAAAAATTACATCCTAAAAAGGTCCAAATGTTGCTGCGCTGCGAAGGACTGTTTTACATAGCAATCTAAAACTGAGGTACTTACTTGCCCTCAAACTTATATCCTTGCTAATATGTTACATTCTGGCGACGAGGATGGGGATGTTTCTACATGCACTAGGACGCCGATGAGAAATCCTGTGAAGTCTGGACTATCTCTGTGTGAGAAAGAAGTGTGTTTCGGCCGAGATCGATCGATGGAAGGTTGAGCACGTCGTGCTGCCGATAACAATGGCGGCAACTGGGCTCTTTGGTCGTGTCGGTGAGTTTAGCCGTGAGCGAGAGATGTTTCGTTCCTACGTGGAAAGAATGGATATGTTGTTCATGCCAGAACAATATCGTGGAAGAACAAGGCCGAGGGTAACGATGAAGCCAGTCTCGCAGTACAAAAAGGAAAACGTGCTATTTCCTGACTGAGATTGGACCAGCAGCATTATTCTTACCCAGAGACACTACCCTTTGCTGAGTATTGTGGACAGCACTGGAGAGACCTTATAATCCAGCGCCATTGGAAGATAGCGAGAGAGTTTGCATTTTGGAACTCGCTATTCAGAAACGAGCCGAATCCATCGGTGACTTCCTTGTGGCATCAAAGAAGCTATCTATTCATTGTAACTATGGCTGAGTGTTGTCTCAAACCGAGCTCGGAGAGTCTGTTTTGGGTGCTGTGTGGACTAAACAATCCCAAAATACAGAACAAAGCTGTTGAATACGGAGGGTTCTACATTGAGGAAAATGCGTGCCAGATAGCAAAGTCAATGGAGATGACAGAGAAGAACACCCAAGAATGTAGTCCCATCAGTTCAAGATCGATGACAGCCAAGACAGCCAACGCCTAGTAAGCTTAAATAAACTGGAAACCGTGAACACTAATACAGCCTCGTGTTACTGCGTATGGTGGTAAGCATGAGGCACCAAAGTGTAGATTTTTCAGTCAGCCAAATGCTATAAATGTAGTGTAAAGTAGGTCACTTTGCATCAGTTATCCCCGTCCCAGTAAAGTTGTCGAGTCTAGTGTGACATCCAAACAACAGGGAAGTGAAGGTAATTTCATAATGTGTTCGATTCAAGGATACGCATGTGATGATGATTGAGGAGCTAGGTATTTATTCCTTATATGCAGTTGGGACCGCAAGTTTACCAACAAAAGTCGATAACTTAGAAGTGTCCATAAATGGTTCACTAGTTGCAATGGACGTAGATACCCGCTGCTGATTACTCAATCAGATGAGTAAGAGCAATCTATACTTAGAAATTTAGAATTTTCACAACGCATCCATAAAATGCTGAATTGAAACCTCTTACTGGTGAAACCCTCATCAGTCTGTGGTGAAATGCAGTGTGATATTGTTGTACCAAGGGCCATAAAGTATACACTGCCAATTATTGTAGCTAATTATGAGAATATGCCTACTTTGAGGGGTAGAAATGGGGCTTAACAGAACCGTATAAAAAGCTTGTATGTGGCGGGGGTGAAATATTTAGTCTAACAGAGATCTGGATTAGGAAGATGCCAAAAGTCCACTTGATGATTTACTCGCCTAAACAACATGGTGAGCTGTTTAAAGATAGCTATGAGGGTATGAGAGGGTTAGTCAGAAGCACACATCACCATGAAAGATTGTGCAAAACCCATAGTTGGTTAAACCACGTAGGGTTCCCTATGCATTGAAAGATTAAGTTGAAAGGGAATTGGATTAAACTCTAGAAAACAATGGGGGTAATCAGACAGGGCAAGAATTCCAATAGTAGTTGTGTACCAAAAACTGACAAGTCAGTTAGAATTTGTGGGGGACTACAACGTAATCCATCAACTCAGCTGTGGAAGATGAACCCAATAGAGAGCTTTAGATTCAGTCTATATGTACTGAGACCAGACCGGGGACTATCGACTATCGAGATTCTTCTCACAGACCAACAGTGAGCGCGCGCTAACCAGCGTCCATTTTGGCGGGAATCAAAAACGTGATGCCGTCGTGTCCTTGTAGTTAGTACGAGATTTTTGCAAAAATGTCGTCGAATCAGAAACAAGTCACCAACACAGGGAGCAATTTGGGGCATTTTTTGATGAGCAAAATGGCTCAGTTACCAGTAATAAGAATAACTGAGCAACCTATTACTGGTAACAAAAGTAAGATTAAGCGTACGGGTTATAAATTTCCTTAGTATTTTCGCTATAAAAGGGCAGTCACAAACTCGTACTCGTTCTCGTCCTCGACGTAGAATCCTTAAAGGCTCTCTAATATACCCTACTTCCCACCCAACATGACTGGTATGCTGCTCTCTCGGGGTCAAAGTTTTTCAGAAAACCTATGAGAATTTGTCCCATGCCTCTGTGCGTCAGCTAAATGTGTGATGCAGAAGAAGTCGTGAATACGCGACAATTAGCACACGCAAGGGACTTTAACACACATCCTACAAACCAAAACTACCATACGGGGTTAAATCGGCGCACCCTAAGATATTCCAAGTCTAAAATGGATGTGTGTTTGCATGGGGTTCCAAACTGTCGTGTGTAAGGAGGATGATATTCTGATTGGTAGTGCTCAGTTGGCAGGAGAATAATCAAAATCTTTCTCCGAAGTATTGGAGAGGTTGCAAATCAGATAAAACATAATACAGTTGAGGACGGCCAAAAGTGTGAGTTTCTGAAGTCGGAGGTCGTCTATCTGGGTCTGAAAATAGATGAGGAAGGCTCTGTATCCAGGTGCGATGAGAAAGTGGGATGCTGTGATAGGAGCACCAGTCCCCCTCCAAAATGTTAAAGGAGTTGAGACCTTTGTTGGGCATTGGTCCAATACTACCACCCAGTTTTTTGAATTGACCAGATTTGGCAACTAACAATATGCACTATTACATGAGCTCATCAAAAAGGGTGTCCAGTGGGCACTAATGGACGAGAGAGTGTCAAGCTAAGCAGTACGAAGCTGTTAAACCAAAATCTCACCAGATGATGCAATTTTGGTGCATTATGATGGGGAAACTGTGAACTGAGGCTTGCCACCATCATTGATGCGCTCAGTCAGGTGATGGACAAGTGGCCGGGAAAGGCCAATAGCCTACGCCTCACGAACGAACGGACACTGAATTCGAGTGAAAGAAAATTATGCCTCAAATTGATAAAAGCGGTTGGGAAAAAAAGCATTAGCAATTGTCTTTGGTGTAAACATATTTCAGTCAACCCGTTTCTTATATGGGCCTAGATTTACCCTAATCACTGATCACAAACCAACTGTTGGCAATTTTCAGTCCAAAGTCTGCTTATCCCCATACTAGCAGCAGCGCGGATGCAGAGGTGGGCTTTAGGTAGCTCTCAGCGTATGCACATATGTCCAGAAATGCACGTATGAGCCTACGAGTATTGGATACAAAAGTTCCGAAGACAATGCCACCTCTACACTGCTCTAAATCAAAGCTCCCACATGAGGATTGTACAGTAGGCAGTGAGAAGTGCAGGTCTACAGCGTGAGCTGCAATTGATGCCGATTTTCCAATTACGCAGCCGGATGGATATAGAAAGGCAACCCTTGTAGATTCGTGTACTTAGTAAGGTAAATCAATTTGTGATGTCAGGGTTGGACAGAAGAGTGTCCTGATGAGTACCCTCAACAAAACCATATCACAGTAGAAGGAATGAGCTTTCCCTGTGAACACGGATATTGTGTCCTTTGGGGTACCAAGATGTTGGGTGCAATCTACACTGGGAAACACCCTGGTATATTGGTATGACAAGCCATCGCTTGTACATGCACTGGTGGACCAAAAATGGACAAGAAAATTGAGGAAGCAGTGAGAGTTTGTTACAGTGTACCAAAATGTTATGAAGAGCCCCAACCCAGTGCAACCCATCTGATCCGTTGGAAAAGTGGCCAACTACACCATTTCCAGCGGATTTATATTGATTTCTGTCAGAAAGGTAACGATCAACTTTCTCGTAGTAATTGATAGTGGTCACGCAAAATGGATTGAAGTGCAACATATGACTTCCACCAAGCTGATGCTGAACGGGACTATCGATGAACGCCCTTAAACTTTCGCTACGCCTCACGGTTTCGCTGAAGAGGTCGTATCTGACAATGGCACCGCAATTTACACCTACTGAAATCGCTGATGGTCATGTGCAAAAACGGCATTAGCACACGTTGGTTCCACCCAACCACCCCCCCTCAGTCCAATGGGGCCCAAGCAGATAGGTCCAGTGAGAATTGTAAAGGATGCTTTGGGTTAAACAAGTGCTCGAGGGTAAACAGGGTTATTTCTATGAAACACAGACTTGCTAATTTTCTATTCAGGTATCAACACTACCCCCCAAAGTACGACTGGTGTAACTCCTGCTGAGTTGTCCTGGTTGCAGCGTCGCTATAAGAACAAGGTTAAGTCTGATTAAGCCTGAATCTAGCACAAGCGTAGAGAATAAACAAGAGAAACTGAAAATGTATAAGGATTTGAAATGCAAGAGGGATAGACCATTTGCAAGAAATGACAGGGTTTGTGTACGAAACACGAGGGCTAATTCTAAGGCAGATAAGTGGATTTGGGGACTGTTATTAAAGTTTGTGGACCTCGAACTATGTAGTTAGGACAGGACATAAAACTTGATATGTTCACACTGATCATCTGATACGGGTACAAGATAATGTACCAGATATGTCACTGAGGCAGAGGTCATGATGCCTGAATCAAGTAGTCATACTGTTACTGATAATAATGTGAATCCTCTTGATAGTATTTGAGACCCACATGTATAAATCTGTCTGAAAAACGAGGATTCTGTTTTATCTCCTACCGTTGTAAGTAGCCCACCTACAATTTAGGAAGATCTAAGAGGGTTTGAAAACCATTTGTTAAACTTGACCTGTAGTAGTAGCTTTTGCCTTAGGTAGAAGTGCACTGCTAATTGGGGGAAAAGCAGTGTAATATATTAAGGTAACCGGAAGTTGTGTTAAGGTATTGCATCATCATTCGTGTACCCAGATGCGTAGCGAATAAAGTGTGGTGTTGTGTTGGCAATCGAAACTGGTGTAGTTTATTGCCTCAAACTATATTCTTGCTAATATGTTACATTGAGAAACTGTTTTTATTCTAAACGTGATTTTACAGCAAATTTGTTCAGTTAAAATACGTTTAATAGATGGAGCTAAAAATGGGCTGAAAACTTGCTAGATACTGAAATAGGAGGTTGTGTCCCAATGGTTTACACGTTGTAGAGATCGAAACTTCTGCAGAATATGAATACTCCTATGGACGATGCAGAAATTCTGCATTGCATGACAAAGTTGGATGCAAAAATTCTGCACACCTTTTCCCCATCTTAATCTCCTTCCTTTCTACACATCTTGATGACGCAGAAATCTGCATCTAAACCCAGCACGTTGAAAAGACGTGCATGCAAAAATTCTACAGGCACGTAGTTATATCACCACTTTTTCTACAACAAAGAAAGGATACAGAAATTTTGCATGGTTCGATCGTTTTCGATGCAAACTGATTCCTGCACAAGTTTCTTTCCCCCCTAAATTCGCAATTTTTTTGCAACACAAGTTCCTTCAGAAACGTGCGTCTAAGAATTCTGCACAATCACTGAATTAGCACTTTTCTTGCAAAACTATTCAAGGCATAATATCCGCTCAAAAACCGGTTCAACAATTTGGAGGGGATGTCTTATTAGAATGATTAACTCCACACAAACTGAAAACTGTTTCACTTAACGGCAATGTTATGTTACCATATGAAACCCCAATAATTGCTTAACAAGATTCACATATTAATGTGACGTAATAAATTACCATGGCAACAAAATAAGCATCCAAAAACTCCCTATATTTCGTGTTTAAAGCGTTTAAAACGAACTCGGTGACCCCCAATTTAATTGCTGAAAAGTGATTAGCAGGCTAAGATAAAACTCTCAGCAAAGTTTTAAAAAATTCTCCGGAACGGATTCAGAACCACCTTAAAATTTTCCAGTTGTGAAGGTTGCTATGAATCTGCTTCAGAGAATTTTTTAAAACGTTGCAGAGAGTTTTATCGTAGCCTGCCAATCACTCTCCAGCGATAGAAAATGGGGGTCACTTGGTTTCGTTTTTGAGATAAAAACACAAAATATAGGCGTTTTAGATGGTTCTTTTTGCCATGGTAACCTATTACGTCACATCAATGCGTGCGTCTTGTTAAAGACCCAGTGAAGACCATTAGGCATTGCGCACGTCTGTTTTTTGTTTTGGTTTGCATTGGAGCGAGACATCGATTGTTTCTTCGTCCATCGCTGCTGCCATCCGTGGAAATTGTTCTTAGACAACTTGAGGCATGGAATCTTCTATCCCAGTTTCTGAATTGCCTGCAGAAAAATTTTGCCGCTGTCGTTGTAAATGTCTACGGATCGTTTTATTGGAGACGACGAGATCATGTCGAAGATAGCTCGACGGAGATTTGTACGATACCGCGATGGCAAATTTCCTGTCTTAGGTTTGGATTTCGAAATGCTGATGGTACGGTCTTTTGTTCGCTAATAATATATATATTTAGCCAAGCCTAAAAGCGGAGCTCCCTGGTTATTTATTCTTACAGCATGTAGGGTTAGTGAAAATAAAAGGTTTCGAGTTGTCCGCGTTTTGATGTTTTTACGGTTGCTGCTTTAATAATTAAATCATTTTCTTTGCCCTTCTTCTACAAAAAAATTCATTGCCTAACTAGTGAATTCCATAGTAAATTTTACGCTTAAGACCGATATCGCATGAATCACGAAGCGATGAGTACGATATTGCTTTTTCGAGTGAAATTTACTTTGGAATTGACCAGTTTGGCAACGAATTTTTCTTGAACCGCATGGGTTTTTAAAACTAGACGCTCTATGAGCGTACTCTGGGTTGCCTGTTGTACGTGTTTACTCAAAAACAGAAGGGACTGAGTTGGGTGGTATTAGACTGCAGCGTTCCAGGCAATTTTTTCAAGTCGGGGGTCATTAAGACCATTTAAGGGGTCACCCAGAAGTCGTACCAGCAGCGGCCCTTTGGCTCACACGTTCATACGACGAAACAGATCTTTTTCTTAGGTTTCATCTGCAAACGGTTTAGGCTTACTAGTCTTCTTCGGATAAGGACGATAAGCCGGAGGTCCCGTCTAACAATCCTTCAATGTTCATAATCCTGTGGGACGTAAAAGAAACCCGCACACTTGTCGCAAAGAGTAGGGCATGTAGTTCCCGGTGTTGTGGTCTGTCTTCTGTGGTGTATCATGGTTGGGAGGGTAAATGCTCGGAGAGGCTGGTGGTAACCTCGTAAGGGACCTATGTTCTATTGTTGATTCCTCCATGTATGTACTCATACTTAATCAGCAAATAAATAAAAATAAATAAATAAACAAATAAAAACCTGGGCTACCAGCCTATTAATCATTTGTCAGAACGAAGAAATTCCTGTACTCTTTAGAAAAAATAGACACGCATTGCTGACGGTGTGGTAGTGCAGTAACACAGCGCTTTATTCCATACTGTCAACTGAGCTGCCTTTTGTCTTCCAGTTCTTTTTGCGTAATATGTAGCTCTATAGTACACAATATTGTTTTGGTATTGTATGTATATCATTGTAGTGCCATGGTAGAAGTAATAGGTAAATAGCCCCCTGAGAAGACAGCAAAGTACTAAACCCGAAAGATTGGAGAAAATAAAAGGGAATAGAGAAACATTGGCTTCCAGGCTGACATGTTGATGATCATTTTCAAGTTCCCTCACAAGTTCTTTTTAACCACAAGTTTAAGCGTGCACTCCTGAGCATCTGACAGCTTTACATCATTAAAGTTCATTAAAGTTTACCCTCTCTGGCGGGGTTAGTATCTGGATGGGCTATCTAAACAATATACCACTGGTAAATAATGAAACACAAAAGAGACAACAAGCTTTCATTCAAGTAATTCTTCACTGTCACATTTCCATTTTTTTTTTTTACCTTTGCAGAGTTGAGTACAAAATAAATATAAATTGTCAGACAACTAAGATGCAACTTCAGTAAACACTGTGATGCATTCAAGGCGTTCGATTGCTTCAATGCAGGTTAATTAAATGTTCTCCTGTGTGCACCAGAGAAATCTACGCATTACCCCAGCCCCCTCAAACGTAACAAAATACGCACTCTATGCACAGACAAACCACTTAGCAGGCGAGTGACAGGCAAGACTTTTCATAACACGGAAAAAAAAAACAACTAGACTTTATGAGCGTACACTGGGTTGCCTGAGGTACGTGTTTACTCAAAAAATCCAGGCAATTTTTTCAAGTCATGGGTCATTTAACACCATTTAAGGGGTCACCCAGAAGTCGTGCCAGCAGAGTCCCCTTTGGCTCAAACGTTCATAAGACGAAACAAATCTTTTTTCTGAGGTTAAAAACCTGGCTACCATCCTAATGATAATTTACCCGAAAGAAAAAAAGCCTGTCATCTTTAGAAAGATAGGCACGCATTGCGTACGTGTGGTAGTGCAGTAACACAGCGCTTTATTCCATATCGGTCAACCGTCTTCCCAGGAGATTCAAGTTGTCTTTGCGTCTAAGAGAGGTTTGCACGGCAGCCATGTTGCATGGCAGAAACATAAAAACGTTTTTGCATAAGAAAGAACGTTTGGTCCCATAGGAAAAAGAATCTATTGTATGTAATCTATTTTGCTGCCATGCAAAACCTCTATACCACACGATATTGTTTTGGTATGGTATATCATTGTACTGCCATGGTAGAAGTCTTAGGTAAATAGGCCCCTGAGAAGACATGTGGTTACTAGCAAAGCACTAAACCCAGAAAGATTGAAGAAAGTCGAAAAACATTGGCTTCTAGGCTGACATGCTGATCATTTTCAAGTTCCCTCACAACTTCTTTTCACCACAAGTTTAAGCGTGCACTCCGAGCATGACAGCTTTGTCATACTAAAGTTCACTGAAGTTATTCTCTATCCGCCGGGGTTAGTATCTGGATGGGTAACCTAAAAATATACCACTGCGTAACAAAAGCATAGGACCGGAAATTCTATTTTAACGCTCAAAAGTAAGTAAGGTACAGATTTGGTTAGCTTGCTTTATGCAAACAAATATTGATGCAAAAGTAAATAAATATTGATACAGAGTTTTTAGGAAGAGCAGAAAGAAGTTTTCAGGACGGTCGATCGAGGCATCATCACTGCCCCAAGGGTCGCCCCAAGGTGGAGTGCTAACCATTTTGTGCAGTCGACGCAGGGTCAAAGGGGACTCGACCGATGTCCCCCGAGTGCTGCCCGAAGACAGTTTCAATTTTATCCCGAACGGTCGTAAACCGGGAAGAGGTTAGGCACCAGGCCACCTCCCATTGCAAGTTGTGAAATTCATCATACAATTTTCCATGGAACCATTACTCTGAAATTCAGGTTCTTGAAATTTTCCCTGATATGGTCTAAGGCCTGGTGAGCTTACAACAGTCATTTGATATGCAGGCATATCTTGATACTCTTGTGGTTCAGTGGAGGCATCAGACGTTGTAGACTTACAAAGATTACTGCTTTGAAACCCCAGGAGGCGGCGAATCCTTTTTAAAACGCGGAACAAGTGGTCGGCGTTCGCTGTTCTTTTTTGGCGGAGATTTAAGCGAAGAAAGTTTAAGTGAAGAAAAAGAAAAGTGGAGGAAGGAGAAGAACAGAAAATTTCGATGAAGAACACCGTTAAAAGCTGAGAGAAATGGAGCGAGAGACAAATCACTTATTGACAACGATTTGCTTTCAGGTAAATGGTTTCCTTCTTAATGCCTCACATAATTTGTAAAACTCGCTAAAAAAACGAAGGAGTCGTAAAAACGTTTGCCATTCCCAGTTGGCAGAGATTCTGGCATATTTCAACAATCACATTTATAGGCGTTTTGTGTGAAATGGATGTCCAGTCGTGAGCTGCTTTGTTTGACTGTGAAATGGCAGTCGAGTAAGCGACTTGACTACTTTTTAGCTTGACTTTTTAATGAGTAAGAATTTGCTGTTATTCTAAACTGAAGAGAGAGAATGTAAAGATGATCAGTAAAACGGAAAATGTTGTGAAAGAGAATACTGTGCAAGTCATTTCAGTTTTAGTTGTTGATTAAAATGGCTGGTTCTGGTTTGCAAGGCTTGTTTGTTTAATGCTGTCAGCTCAGAATGTTTGAATAGATACTGTACGGAACGTTGCGAACAAGTCGGAATTCGGCTACTTTTGTTTGTTTTTTCTGAGCGCTCTATTGCAAATATTTGCATATTTAAAACCGTTTTTCATGAGGAGAGTGGTTGCCCTTATGGAGATGTACCCTCTCTACTTTTTTTTACCTTCGTTTTTCAACATTTAAATTTCATGATTTCCCGTTTGTACATAGTTATCTCATTAAACCGTTTGATTCGGAAAGAAAATATCCTGTCTTGTTTTTTCGCTGGAACCGTGAGGTGCCTGGGTCTCTGGTGTTTTCTTCTGACCGTCAGGGGCCTGGGACTCTGTGACGTCATCCCTCTCTCGACCCGTGTGACGTCATTGTTTGAATTTCCTAACTGTTATCTTTGTATCCGGCATGGTTACGCAAAACACCCCAACCTGTTTCCTGAGGGTCCGCAAAAGGAAGATGTCACGTGCCTGTGACGTCATGATTTGAATTTTGAAAATAATGATAAACTAGGGTGCATGTGCGGGGTACCATCTTCTTGTATAGATCTTGTAAATAGTCATTAAAATTTGTTTTGGTTGGATGTTCTTGTTCTTTTCTTCTTTATTGGGGAGAGGTGTCCCAGTGGGGTCTGGGACCTAAAAAACGCCTAAGGAAACGCCTAAAACGGGTTCGTCCGTTTAAACGTCTACAAAAACGGAACGCTCACGACCACGCCCCTGAAAAATTCCCACGGTCTGTCAATCAAATTTCCTCTCGACCAATCAGGAGCCAGCTGGATAATTATTCAAAGTATTGAACCTTTGATAATCCTAATAACCTACCCCTGTAACACGAACCAATCAGATGCGTCCATTTGAACGCGTCCTTAGCAACGCCCCTAGCAACCATCCTCAAATTCCTTTGCTCAAAAAAGGAGCGCGAATCATACATGATATACTACTGCAGGCGACTCTTCTAACGATCTGTCATCAGAGGGATCTCTTCATTGGAAGCCTTGTGTTTCTCAGAGTTTTTAAACCAATATCCTGCCAATAATAACGACCTCGCATGCTTTGATATCAATCACTATTACAAAAACTCGTTTTCAAGCGATTCATTATCATACAGAAGCTGTCCTGAAAATTAAATAAAACACCCAATGAAAAAATCGTGGAACTCAAATAGTTAATCCGGAGTTTTGTGGCACGCCAACACTGTTTGCTTTGCTGAGTGGTGTGCGATGATTGGCCCGCGGTGCGTGCCGATAATCATGATTGGAGGTGGGATGTTACGAAAAAAAACATAACCTTTATTTGCATTACCATAATTGTTTATAGTATCATTGCAAAAGCATACACCTTTGAAAAAACCCTAGTGGAAAATAAACAAAAAATAAAGTTACAGTAATGACAGAAACAGGCCATCCCACAAATACAACGTACACAGCCTGAAAGATAAAACAAAAGCTGAGGTCTACCAATGTGAACTGAGAAACCGGTTCAGCGCACTCGCCCACCAACCAGAAGAATCAGTAGAGGAGACATGGTGTGGCCTTAGGGACACCTGGAAGGTCACATGTAATGAGGTCCTGGGGAAGAAAACTAGACAACACAAAGAATGGCTGTCAGCCAATACCTGGACCCTCATCAAAGAGAGGAAACAGCTAAAGAACGACATCAACCAGACCCAAGACCTGCAACAGAAGCAAGATCTACAGGCCCAGTACTGGAAGCTGAACCGACAGGTCAAGAAAAGCACCAGAGCGGACAAGATGAGATTTAAACACGACCTCACAGAAGAACCAGAAACAGCAGCTGGCAAAAGAGACATGAAGAGGCTGTATGAGATCACAAGAACACTGTCAGCGAAAAACAAGGCCCCCTCAAGACCAGTGAAAGACAAGAACGGCGAGACCATCATAGATGAAGCCAAAGAGAGAGCAAGATGGGCAGAACACTTCCGAGAGATTCTCAACAGACCCCCACCTCAAGTCCCACCTGACATCCCACCAGCAGCAAACCAGCTAGCGGTGAGCATCAATCCACCAACCAAGGCCGAGGTCAGCAAAGCTATCAATTCCTTGAAGTCAGGCAAGGCAGCAGGCCCAGACGGCATTCCACCAGAAGCACTAAAGGCGGACGTTCAGACCTCCAAGGAGATGATCCATCCACTCCTGATGAAGATCTGGGAGAACGAGCAGATCCCAGTGGAATGGAAGAAAGGGTACCTGGTGAAACTGCCGAAGAAAGGGGACCTGTCATCATGCAACAACTTGCGGGGTATCATGCTGCTCTCCATCCCAAGCAAGATTCTGACAAGAATCATCCTGGAGTGAATCAAGAAAGCCCTAGACGAAACTCTACGAGAGGAGCAGGCAGGTTTTCGTGAAGACAGATCCTGCACAGACCATATCGCCTCGCTGCGAATCATCATTGAGCAGTCGCTGGAATGGCAGACCCCACTTTACTCAGTATTCGTCGACTTTCAAAAGGCATTCGACAGTGTGGATCGCGACGTTATCTGGAGGCTAATGCAACACTACGGCTTCCCCCCCAAGTTCATTTCCATCATACAGCAACTGTACGACAACTCCAGCTGCCAAGTCATACACGACGGGAAGTTGACGGACACATTCCAGGTACAGACCGGTGTTCGTCAAGGCTGCATACTGCTGCCGACCATCTTCCTTCTGGTAGTCGACTGGATTATGAAGCAGGCAACATCAGATAAGAAGACCGGCATCCAGTGGACTTTCACCAAACAGCTGGAGGACCTGGACTTCGCTGACGACATTAGCCTCCTCTCACACAGACACCAGGACGCACAAGAGAAGCTGTCCCGCCTCGGGTTTTGCTAAAAGGAGGCCCGCGGCCCAGCGGCCAGTGGCCAACGGCCCGCCACGGCCCAGCGGCCCACGGCCCACGGCCCGCGACGGCCCGGCGGCCCGGCGGCCCGGCGGCCCGGAGGCCCGGTAGCCCAGTCCTGATTTTCCACAGTTTTTTTGTCCAGCGTAAATCCACGCGCATGCACAGATCTGCATCGGGTTTATGCGTGCAAAAGGGACGACGGTGAGTTTGAATAGGCCATTTCCGAGTTCATGTCTGCCTCCTCTTCAAGGCGAGTCTAAGTGCAAAGTTTTTCTTATGAAAATTAGTTTTCATTCATATGTAAAGTAGAACTAATTACTATCACAAAAACTTTGCACTTAGACTCGCTTTGAAGAGGAGGCGGATATGAACTCGGAAATGGCCTATTCGTTTACCATTTTAATCATTTGAATCCTTGTTTGTTTGTTGTTGTAAACAGACGAAAACAACAGAGAATGACAACGTTTTTCACTTAGCAACATGCAACGAAAGAAAGGATCGAAAAGGATTGAAATGATTATTAAAATGGTAAACGAATTCAAACTCACCGTCTTTCATTTGTGCGCCCAAACCCGATGCAAAGCTGTGTATGCGCGTGAATTTACCGCTGGACAACAAAACTGTGTAGTCCTCCGGGCCACCGGGCCTCCGAGTCGCTGGGCCGTGGCGGGCCGTGGGCCGCGGGCCTGCTTTTAGCAAAACCCCACAGTTTTGTTGTCCAGCGGTAAATTCACGCGCATGCACAGCTTTGCACCGGGTTTGGGCGCGCAAATGAAAGACGGTGAGTTTGAATTCGTTTACCATTTTAATAATCATTTTAATCCTTTTCGATCCTTTCTTTCGTTGCATGTTGCTAAGTGAAAAACGTTGTCATTCTCTGTTGTTTTCGTCTGTTTACAACAACAAACAGAAACAAGGATTCAAATGATTAAAATGGTAAACGAATAGGCCATTTCCGAGTTCATATCCGCCTCCTCTTCAAAGCGAGTCTAAGTGCAAAGTTTTTGTGATAGTAATTAGTTCTACTTTACATATGAATGAAAACTAATTTTCATAAGAAAAACTTCGCACTTAGACTCGCCTTGAAGAGGAGGCAGACATGAACTCGGAAATGGCCTATTCAAACTCACCGTCGTCCCTTTTGCACGCCAAAACCCGATGCAGATCTGTGCATGCGCGTGGATTTACGCTGGACAAAAAAACTGTGGAAAATCAGGACTGGGCTACCGGGCCTCCGGGCCGCCGGGCCGTCGCGGGCCGTGGGCCGTGGGCCGCTGGGCCTTCGGGCCGCTGGGCCGTGGCGGGCCGTGGGCCACGGGCCGCTGGGCCGCGGGCCTTCTTTTAGCAAAACCCGTCCCGCCTCGCCGAAGAAGCTGAGAAGACGGGCCTCAATATCAACATCAAGAAGACTGTGGTGATGCGAATAAACAACAAGAAACAAGACCCCATCACACTCCACGACGAAGACCTGAACGAGGTGGAGAAGTTTGTCTACCTGGGCAGTGTCGTCAACACAGATGGAGGAACAGACGAAGACATCAAGAGCCGGATCAACAAGGCCAGACATGCATTCAACACCCTCCACCCCATTTGGAATTCTTCAGCCCTCTCCCTCCACAACAAGATCAGAATCTTCAACACCAACGTCAAGTCTGTCTTACTGTATGGCTCCGAAACATGGAGAACTACTAAATCAAACACCCACAAGCTGCAGACCTTTATCAACAGATGCCTCAGAAACATCATCAACATCACATGGCCAGACGTCATTTCCAACGCCGACCTCTGGGACAAGACTGGTCAAAGCCCCATTGAAGTGGAGATCAAAAAAAGGAAGTGGGGGTGGATCGGCCACACACTCAGGAAGTCCCCCTCAAACGTCACCAAGCAAGCCCTCGACTGGAATCCACAAGGAAAGCGTAAAGTAAGAAGACCGAAACAGACCTGGCGTAGGAGCACTGATGCAGAGGTGAATGCCATTGGTACGACATGGGCACAGCTGAGGAGGACCTCACAGAATCGAGTGCGCT
>NW_027179733.1:37500-47500 GCF_036669935.1 Montipora foliosa
ACCAAGGACGGACAACCCCCTGGATGACATTTTCATTGGGAGAAAACCTTTTTATGCCTCGAGCGGGATTTGAACCCAAATTCCTGCCAGAATAATTTGGCATCAGATCAGTAATAGAAAAGGTGCCGCACGGTTTGACAATCTCCTTTACAAAAGAGCATTTGCTTTAACAGGTGAACAAATGCTCTTATGGGTGAAACATGGTTTCAACATTCAGTTGGCATCCATTGCTTTGCTTAGGCAGTGTTGGAAGTATACCTGATAATGACTTAATGTCGAAAACGTTCGGTTTTTTACCTTTTTTAAAAACCTCTTAGCCTTGTAAATAGTTATTTTTGTACCATATTGTATTCATTCTATACGGTATGACGAATTACACAGCCAAAATTCGGAACTCAAGACCTTCCTTTGAAGACAACTTTTTAAGACTTCAGTTTGTCAGCCAATCGCTCACAAATGCTGCATCTCTTCGTTTAAACTCTTCCATCTCGTGCAAACATCTGCAACGGTCTGCGATCGTTCTGCGACACAATCACCGATAGGTCTGCGCCACGTCGTAGACATATGGAAACATTTGTCTGCGGTGATCTGCGGTACACGGTCTGGATGATCGGGAAGTTGAATCTAGTTCTACTTTCCCTTCCATTATGACGCTTCCGACTAAGACAATTTTTAATGGAAACGTGTGTCTGAGATGATCAGTGTCCTATCGATCTGCGACACAATATTGTTCGCCTTCCAACATGTGCTTGGCTTTTTCTCCTCGCTTCGCAGAGGAGTAGTGGTACGCTTGCCTGCGATCGCTTCAGATTTAAATGGAAACATTTGCGTGCGGTATTTGTGATCGTCTGCTATAAGACCGACGCAGACAGCTAGCGATCGTGTCGCAGACTGTTGCAGATCATCTTGGAAACCAGACTTAAAGCTGTTGGCGACTTCAGCACACGAAAAAAAAAACCGTTTCAAACCTGACACTTCCGGTTCAATTTTCCCCAACCCACCGGGGAAAGGTCAAAGTTCCCCACCCCCGGGCACAGAAAATAGTCAAATACCCGGGGGGGGGGAGGGGATGTTGAAGTTTCGATTTGATCGACGCATAATTTTATAATCTGTTACCAAGGGGGACTCTTCTGTAAAGAAAAACGAGGTGTCCGCGGAAAAAAAATTGTCGCGCTGCTATTTTTTTTATAGGGTCAAACTATGTATCATATTAAAGCTAATAGATTGAATTATTTGAATAAAGTTTTAGTTTCTTGGTATTTAATATTGCCTTTTATTAAAAACTGAATCATTGGATAATGCAATTCGAGAGTTCTGATTGGCTAAGCCATCATGGGTTATGAGCCATTATACCATGATCTACAAACACGGCAAGCATATGCGTGATTTTTTGGGCCTTTTTATTTTTATTGTAGTCTAGTTTTCTATATTTTGGGGACGTTTTTAATAAAACAATTATTCCACTCACGCTTGTTGGATATGAGATGATTATAGCCAACTCGGCGCTACGCGCCTCGTTGGCTATCTATCACGTCATATCCAACGCGCGCTCATGGAATAATTGTTAATTAATTTTGAGACATCAAACTCAGAACGACCAAGTCTGCTGCAGAAGCTCCTCTTTGTTGCATCTTAGTGGCAGATGAATGCACTTCAATACCGTGTGAGGATTTTTTGATATGTTGCGAGTTGAAGGAAAGATCACGCACCAAATTCGAAACTCTCATCTCATACTTAATTTGGGCAGAAAAGTGCTATAAAATCAGTCTCGGAAGACAAACGAAAAATTTCTCACCCGGTATTTGGCGTAGCACAGTCGATCATCTATTAGAACTGAACATTTAAAAGCGATGTCTTAAAACTCGTCGGGACAGGAGGTCCGAGAAGTTGTAATTTTGGCTTCAAAATAAAGCCCTAGAAAATCGAGCTTAAATCGCGTGCATTTCACGATCTGCTGAATAAACTCCGCCACCTACTTGAAAGCCAATAGACTACGAATATGATCCATTATGCTGAGCCAACCAGCGTTCGAGCACGTGCTGAGGTACATGTAGTACATGTAGAAGGCAGTCAGTGGACGCCCAATCCTTTCACGTGTGATTGACATGACATTTTTCGCGCGCAGATTTTGGCGGGAAGCAAAGACGAAAAAAGCGATTTATGATGGTAATGGACTGACTGAAGTCCAATTCGGTCTGTAATCATACTCGTGATTAAACAAATCGGACTTCCGCTACGCGATCGTCCGATTTTGTTAATCACTCGTATGATTACGGTCTCTAATCATAAATACTAAATGCACGAAAGGCATCGAAAGGCGCGATTTTAATATGTAACAATAGCAACAGTGATCTTTTCACGTGTGGAGATAACATGTTATCTTCACGCGTGAAGATATGTTTTCGCGCGAAAGCTTAAAAGAAGAGTGGATCTGGGCCGTGTTCATTTGATCACAAGTGACCTTCATGAGATTGCTGTTCATTTGCCGGCAGTGAGGTTCAGGCTGTGCCATGACCAATCTGTGCTTGTTTCTGCAATAAAGTCCGACATTTATGTTGTTGACTTGACATGTCAATTATAGCGGCAAAGATTGCAGAACTCTGTCCCTCATGTTCTTGTCCCGCTCGTTCTTTCAAAGAACACGCGTTCACGCATATTCTTTGCATGCGCAGCTCCGGTATTGATGCAGAGCGACAACCAGGTCCTCAGTCAATTGCACGATATTATCCGGAACTTTTTCAGGCGAATGTTTGATGAAGTCCGTTACGAAGTTTAAAGATTTCTTCGTCCGTATATTTTCAACAAAGACTATTACCGGTGCATCTTTCAAACAATGTTTCGAAGAAACTGTGCTTCACAATAATTCGGATGAATATAAAATGAAAGTTCAAATTTGCGCCCAAGAAGTTTAAAGGAGAACCAAACATTTCGAGGATAAATACTACAGTCTTCAAGCAATGACCATTTTGCCTAATTTATTTACAAAGAACCTGAAGAACCATAGACGGGAGTTATCAAGAACAACCCCGCGATACTTCGAGTAATGTTCACAAATCTCGTTTTTCATAGGTTCGACATCGCGAAAGAACATTTTGCACCGTGTATTACTGTTTGATCTGGGCCTGAAGGTTCTATTATGAAGTTAATTGATTCTTTTTCATGAACCTCAGAGCTAAATTCAATTTTCCGTAAAACAAACCAATCACGATGGTTTCTCGTGATAATGCCAGGTCCTTTCACGACTGCGGGAAGTAGAATGGGATTTGTTCGGGCACGGGATACAGAAGCGGGAACAACTGATTTTGACCAATCAGGAAGCACAAACATCATTCCAATGGGCGCTAAAGGCCAGCGGAATACAATAAATTTCAGTTCATCGAAAAAAGAAATGTAAGCTTTTTAGCTTTTCCCTAAGAATACCTACCCAGAACTTGCAGGAAGCTTACATCTATATTTAGTAGAAACTGAAGCAACACCTATTTAAGGACGTCACGGACAATTAAATTGTATGGGAACTTCGTCGTAGCTGAAAGCCGGGACCCCATAAACGAGCCAAACGAGTTTTAATAACATCTGAAAATGTGGTCCCATGTGCTTACAAGAAGCTACAGGTATTGCTAAATCCCAGACATATGTCCTGTTTAAGGATTAACAACTAAACATTGTTGTTTCCGGATCACGAGCGGTAAATTGACTCAGCCTCAATCAAGAAGGACCAGAGAACTCCTTGCTCGAAGAAATTGGAAGGAGTGTTAAGACTGATGTGAACAACAATACAACCGAAAGATTAGTCAAGGAAAAACGTGGTGTCTTTTGAGCAACCAGTTTGGAGGATATGACCCACAGTGTTAATATGTCCGAGAAGCAATCCTTGCTCGGAAATCACTCATACGATAGTCGACCTTATTATAGCGGTGTAAGAATGGTTGATCAGTCAACGAACTCCAGCGACTTAGACACCACTACCAGTGTTGGCGTTTTCAAATCTCGCTCAGTTCTTCAACTTCCCACAGAGGACTTTTACCATCGGGGAATTCCTATCTGGAGGTCAAGTCTGCTGGTGGTTAATGCAGCATTAGGTGCCGGCATTTTAAACTTTCCTCAAGCCTATGCCAAATGCGGTGGAATCGCCACCGCTGTCACTATACAAATGGTAAGTTGATAGTATACGTGTTCTTGTCAAGTATTTTCCCAAAGCTCAGTTAAAATCATGGAAAATCCCACTTTTAAAAATTGTAACCTTTGAGCTTTTCTTTGCTTCAATGTACCTCCCAGAAGACTTGACTCGCGGGAGATCTTCTCATATGGATTGCACAGTTGGTGTTGGTGAGAAAATTCATTGCCGAAGACTGTTAGATTTTTAAGCTGCCGGCTCATTATTTGAATAATTTGAGGGCTTGGGATTTTTGGAGCTAGTTTTGCCTATTTCTGGAGAGAATAGATTGACTTGAACCTGTCATTTAATTATATTAAAAGCTTTACTGTTTAAATAAACGCCTCAAAATGGTAAAAAAGCCACTTTATTCCGAAGCCACAACGATTTATTTCAAGAAATTAAGACATGAGCCTTTTTAATCTGTTTAAATATCATTTGTAAATCCTCTCGTTATTGCTCTAGTCTAAGAGAGAGTGTTTATACTCAGAAACGTGATTTTGTACTTCTGGATGTTATCCTGTCATAATAAAATTGGAAAGCTGCCAGAGGTACTCATCCTGAGCTTGCAGGTGTGAGTTACGTCTGAACAAATTTTACGGACTTAAGGTCAAAGTTTCTAAGCAAAGAGTCCAGCACTCTGGAAATAGCCTGACTTGTGGCTGTACGATGTGCTTTGTTTTTGTGATCCCCATTTGTAAGTGGTCGACCAGCCACGGACCTCAACAGAAGGAACTCCAGTTCAGCCTATAAGTGTCTGCAGAATACCCTGCCACTTAAAAGCAAACCCTAAATTTGGTGAACATATGAGTACGTAGATACGAGGCGAGGATGAAGACAGACCCTGGGAAGGAATAACCGATAGAGCGCCATATATCATAACATGTATGAAGTATACCTTGCACTTCTTTGTTATCCCTCCGGATAGATCAAAGCCTACTAAAATCTTAGAGTGAAGATATGAATCACTATGACAAGAAGAAACAAGCATGTGATAATTATGTTCTTAATTAAAGGGCATGACACTGCGTATCTGTCGTTACTGTAGTTAAAATTTTCCTTGGTGAAAATATTTCAAACTATAGTTTGAAATTTTAACTACTACATGTCCACTGACTCCACTGCATATCCACATATCCACTTTTAGAATATACTAATTACTCAGAGCATTATTAGGAGATTGGTAGAATCCAGCCTCTTCTGAGGTGTGGCTTCAAATTGGAAGGGTGTTATGAAGGTAATGCTCTGTGTCCTACCCTTTGCAAACAGGGTGTGGGCTTCTTAACCACTTACAGTGTTAGCAGCAAGTGTGGTGATAATTGTGAGACTGAGGGTTTTGTGTCCTTATTTGAGAAGGTAGAACGTTCTCTTTTGCTTGTTTTAAGACTGTGAGTGAAAGGTCCTGCTGGGATTTGAACCAGCAACCTTCAGCATGGTAGACTGATTCTCAACTATCAGATACAATCTGTTAAAGGAACAGTATTTGCATGTTTTGGAATACCAGAACACAATGTCAGCAACTACCATACATATCGGGCCTTCTCTTACCTGACAATCTTCGATGACCTTTGCTCGAATAAAGAAACGGAATCTTGCCCCCACGTGTACTAGCGACCTGGTTACGACATCTCGTTCCCAATCTTTAGCAACACCTTGAATGCGGGGCTACCAAACCTCGCGAAAACAAAATCATGGCGAAGTTAAAAACAGAAAGAGGAAATGGTAAACAAGGGCTTGAAACGATATTTCATTTGAATAGGTTTACTTCTCATAGAGCTTCCAAAACTTGAGGTAGTCGTAAATTCTTTTATTCAAATCTTTTCAGCGTGACAATATATTGGAGATCATATGATAGCAAGTGATTCACCTCAGAATAGTTCGTTTCCCTTTTCATACGGAGCGATCGCCTGCCAAAATCCAGCCAGCGATCGCCTCAGACTCAGCTGGCAAATTTCGGTGGCAGCTGGTGTTTAATGACAACCCTGCCATTGCACCCTTGCCATGGTGTCTCTAATAATACATATCCCATCCCTAACATAGTCAGGTTTATGAGACCAACTGAGGGCTCAGCTAGTTTAGTCCTGGTTTTACAAAAGGCTTCCTTTAGTAAGTATAGCTTGTATTCATCCTTTGGCTGGGTTCTATATAGATCATGTCCATTCAAATGCCTATTTCCTGGAGATCAATAATTTATTGCATCCTGTATCCCTTTTTAACTCCACAGGTGGGTGGACCATAGTGTGAAAAAGTATTCATGAATAAATAAAGAAATTAAGAAAGCAAGGAAAGCAAAAGTTTTTAAGTGATTTTATTCCTGATCTGTGCATCAGGTATGGGTATCATTGCAAAGCCAAGTTATGTGCAGACATGAGACCTTCAAATGCATCCGAGTTGATTGATCCGGGTTGAAGTATTATCAGAACGTTCAAATAAAAGGCAATAGAGTACTAAAATACTTAGTAGTAAGAATAAAGGACAAAAATAGACAAACTTGCAGATATTTCCTCTGTCCACCTTTGAAGGTAGAAATCAGAATAAATCTGCAAAATATGATTGAAAATGCCATTAACTGAAACATACATTGAGCAATTCGATGATGATTTCATATTACACTTATCCATATGTGTGAACAACTAGTAATACTAGACAATAGCGTCACGCATGCATGAAACTGTAACACAAGTTTGTATCCAACAACAAGTAATGTTATTTTTACAGTGTTTGCTGGTATTCATCACCGGAGCATTCCTCATTCTGGCCTATTGTGCTGACAAACATGGATCACAAAATTTCCAAGACGTAATCCGAGATATCCTAGGACCAGTGGCATATGTCTTCACACAGATTGTTATAGTACTGTACATGTTTGGATCAACCATTGCTTATATGATTTTGATTGGGGACCAGCTTCAAAGTGGTATGAAAAAATGTGTTTTATAATAATATGAAAGGAAGTGTATTTATATAGAACCCATTGGGAACTCGGAAAAATCTGAGCCCCAGATGGGATTCGAACCCACAACCCTCCATGATCTAGTCAGATGCTCTAACTACTGAGTTACTGGAGGCTCTGTGATGAGCAAGGGGAAAATGTGGGCCTTTGACTCAAGCTGCATCACGCAGCTTTATCTAAAGCATATCTGAGATGCGGCCAACCAACCACCCAAGTGAGCGAATGTGAGAATGATATAAACATATGATATACACATTTCATTTCATATGTGTAGGGAGGGTATTCATTCTGCAGACGTAAACACTGCTCAGCTTCGACGCCGGACCTGGGGCTTAGATAAGGGTGGTCCCAAGGACTGCGGAGGTCTGCATTCCTCCAACCACATCCATTATCCAGAAATCGTTTTTAAAAAAACCCTCCAACAAGACAGACATCCAGACTGGACACCACACCCAAACAACTAACCACCAACAGCACCATCTTGGTCGACATAGATAATTCTTCCTGATTTCCTTTGCCAGAGTAGAGTAGTCCAGGAGGTCCACATAAGCTAATAGCTGCCGATGCACGTTAAAATTACTTTTTGTAATTTTAACCTGCTTTATCAAATAAAGAACTGACTGACTGACTGACTGAGTTGGTAATTTTTTCATCCTCTCTAATGAAATGGACAAACACCAACTCATAAGCTCCTCAATCCACCACAGTGACGTCTTCTATCCCATCAGATCTCCTCATTCCGATCCCTGGGCTGGGGGGGAGGGGGGGGGGTGGGAACTACCCTATATGGGTTACACAGATATATGCTGCTTTGAAGGGTATGGTTTTCAAGCAGTTTATTCAAGGATGGAGTACCGGTATATAATTCAGAGCGTTTGGGTCTAGAATAGGGTATCATTTTACAGGAAACTGACCAGTTGGTCGAAGATTTTGTCTCAACTAAGGAAACCAGGAATTGTCACTCAAAAAGAAAGTAAAAAGAAATCAAATCTGCAAGTTACATAAGGTTTTCTTTTGGCGAGACTGTGCTAGTGACCTGAGTAACTTCTGGAAAACAGCTACTCTAGGGTAGGGGGGATTTGGGGAGTTTACCTTAGTGTATATGGGGTAGCAAAACTCGGCGGGTCCCAGCAGTACATCCCCACCCAGAAATTCCTAAAGTACCCCCTGAACTCAAAATAAACCTGCTGATAAAATCACTCCATCAGCAGGCTCTAAATTATTTTATCATTAATTTTTATGACAGTCTTTACTTTTTCTTTTCAGTTGGAAAAGCGATTAAGTCGCATCCTCCTTGGTACTTACGTCGACAGTTTCTCATGTGTTTTGTGTCCATTGTATTTCTTTTACCTCTGTGTCTGCCAAAGACCTTAAAAGTTCTTAGCTATTCAAGGTAGGCTTAACATTTATGCAGAGACTTGAGCTTTAGGCTGAAGAGATCTGAAATGGGGGGTGAGGGGGGGGGGGGGAGAAATACATTTTCACTGATCTCCATCAAGAGTTGATACTGACGTATGATGATAGTACCTTTACTATTTCTGATGACAGTAACATCACCTGTAAATTTGAAGCTTTTAAATTCAGTACTGGCCTTGATAAGACCATCCTCTGGAAAGTCATGTCATTTAGATCCTCTTCTGGGTTCTCTTCTTCAGTGTACGTGCATGCCTGTCTGAGGGCCCGCTTGGGAGTGAAAGGGTTAATAGCTCCTTCTGTTTGTAAGAAATATCTACCGCCATAGTACTAGAATCCTTAAAAATAAATGCACTTAGGAGTTGCCATATTCGGAATCCAGAAATTCAAAATTTAGGACTAATATATTATGTAACATCAAGGAAAAGTCCACTGTCACTTATACTCGGAGATTTGATGGCCTGTATGGGAGACCAGGAGATTCGTTCAGTATCTGGGACACACCCAGATAATCAGGGAGAGTTGACATATATACATAATGACAAACAATAATATCCAGTTTTGCTGTGTCCCTGAAAAAAAAAAAGGTTTAATAACACACAAGCACGTTAAATAATTTGATTAATTAAATATCCCCTTTCATTTCATTTATTTATCCTACATGTAGTCTTACCTGTTGCTTTATAAAACTTGAGGTCAATACTGTAAAATTCTTTTTTTGTAGAAATAGCAAGATTAAGTTTTCTTGAACTTTTTTGGGTTTTTTTTTAGTGCTCTTGGGACAATTGGAGCATTTTTTGTTTGTACAGTAACATCTGTGAGGTATTTTGAGGGAACATATACAGTCCATTCAGATCTTATAGAGTAAGTATCTTATCCTCATAGCTGAAAACACATGTGCAAGAATGGAATGATCAATATTATTGTTTCTGGTGAAGGCATTCACTTGATGGTCTCAAATAACTTTGAGTACAGAAACAACCCAGTTTTTTAATGCCAAATTCAACATGTTTAAAGGAAGGGAGACAGCAAAAAATGTGTTTGGATAAGGATTTGGCGATGAAATAACAAGTTAGGACAATGTGCGAACCAGCAAGTCATGTGAGCCATGGCTGCGAGTTATGCTAGCCGTGGCTGCAAATCATGCGAGCCAACATGGCGAGCCATGCAAGTCAACATGCGAGTCACACAGTTATTGAAAGCTAACCGTTTTAAAATGGGTGCTTAGACTTAATAACTGTTTATCAGCGCTATTTGAAATGGGTGCTTAGACTTAAATGCGAAATTCGCATGGCTCGCATGGCTCGCTGGCTCGCAGATTGTCCAGCCGCAGAAATAACTTGCGTAAAAAAATAGTTTGCCACTGCACATAAAATACACTGTAACAGTAATTAATCTAGATAAAAGACTGGTGTGGACTCCATTGGTCAGCACTCGGAATAATCACCTCTGACTCTTTCCCAAACAGGAAGTCATAGGGT
>NW_027179733.1:52500-70000 GCF_036669935.1 Montipora foliosa
CCAATGTTTATAATAGCTTTTTGGGACATCTTCCATTAGACTGTTTATATTAATTTTAAGAGGCCACAATCATAAAACTTATAGAGTCTGTTTCGTTACTTCATCTTCTTTCAATCCCTGTTTTGAGTATTTTAAATGCTCTGTTAATTCATTCATCTTTTATGTTTAAGTTATTGGTTTAATTAATACTAAGGGTAAAACCCTGATGTGGCGGGTTAGACTCACAGCTCTGCTCTTTCCTGCACCCTTAATAGTTTGCCAAGCCCTTCCCAGGTCCCTTCCAGTGGGCCTGAATGTAAAATAAAGGTTTTTTCAATAAGAAAAGAAAATAATAAATTTTGTGAATTATGAAACAATGTGAAAAAAATTAATGAGAATGCAAGATTCATGCCTTGTCAAAATCAATATTGATACTGATATTGTGGAGGAACATCAATTCCCTGCAGACAATTCTATGCCTCTGTATTTGCAGTGGGTGAAGCAGAGCTGATCATCCACAGGTATGATCAGTTAGAGTTGCAACTCGTCATCAACTTTTTTGGATCCCTTTTTTCTCATAGAAGCTGTGTAGAAGGCTTGTATCTCTCCTTCTTCAGAATGTCTCCAGCACTTGCTGAAGTTAATGAAAGAAGACGGCGTATCGTACAGACATTAGTATGGTTTGCACTGTCCCTTGTCATTGCATTGTTTGTGACTGACATTGGATATGCAGTGGCACTAATTGGAGGATTAGCTGCATTGTTTATTTTCTTCTATCCAGGTTGGTGAATTTCAAAAGTAAGAATTAAGTTATGCATGGATTCAAACTTTTGAAACTGTTACATACTGTCAGGTATAATGAGAGCAATAGAGCGAGTTTCAATCGAGTGCCGTAAAACCAAAACCAAAGTAATTACTTCGGCCAATCAAATAGGAGGGAGACAATCCAGTAAACCAATCAAAATTCGAAGTAATTACACGTAGCCGACACGATTGGTTTAGGTTTCAATTATGATTGGTTGAAAAAACTGGGGCAAGAATTTTGAACCAATCACTGAGTGAAGTAATGCAAAACCAAAGCAATTTGCTAAATCATTACTTTCGACACTCAATTGAAAACCGCTGTAGTCTCTATTAAAAACAAATTGATGTAATATAATTGATGTAATATAATAATTATTGTTATTAATGTAATAATTATTATTAATAATGTAATAATTATAATAATATGATGAAACAACCAGTTATACTATAATAATGCATACCAAATTTAATCACACAAATTTACAAGGCAATCTGTTCATGGATATTTGTGGCTCGGTAAATATCCACCACTAGCCACCAACACTGAGGTGACTAGTTGTTTTAGTATTAACTAAAGCAGTGAGAGATAATAAATTACAGCGCAAAAATTTCATTTTTAACTCATTTATTCCTGCAAAGATTACAACATTTTTGGGCGCAAATTGCTCAGCGTTAAATAGGAGTTTGAGTAGCCAATCAGCGTGCGAGTTCAACGCTATCCACTGTTTTAGTATGTGCTAATATATTAAATCTATAATATTATCTGAGTCTAGTTAATGCATATCGTGGTTCATTCTATTTTAGGATTTTATTTGTCTCTCAGAGATACTAGCCTATTTTTGGCTACTCTGAGATTCAAGATGAAAGAAAGTTAACTTTAGTATGTATGCACTGTAATAATGTATATTTGCTGTCATTGTCCAGGTGGATTTAAATCATCCCTAAAGCAAAATGCAATTTAGATTTATGATCATCCAATGTTACAAATTACATTTTAACCCATTCACTCCTTGGGCATCCCAGGACTTCCCCAGTTGATGAGTAAAATCGTCTGGCCTTAAGGTCTCGGTAAATGAAAATTTTAGTACATTGCTCGATTTTGTTTTTTTTTTTTTTGATTTTTGGCATGAGTGGGTCCTAAATTTTATTTTGGCAGAAAAAGAAAATCAGAAAGTGCTTTTTAACCCTTCTAAAATGAGCTTTTTCTGTTTCCCGCCATAAGTTGCGCGTGAAAAGTGATTGACAGCCCCTGTCTATTGCATGATAAAACACTATTGCGTGACGCAAAAATCAAAATTCTCCCACCTCCAGTCGAGACAGGTTTTAAGCTATCGCTTTGAAACTTTCAGATATGATGGATAATGATATAAACTCAAAAAGGGTGTGAGGAATTTTCCGATTTCCCTTTGTAACTCATTTTATGTCAGTTTCTTTGTGTAAATCGCGCTGGAGATTCGACTTTTTAGTTTGAAATGCAATAATTCCGCTAATACGAGACATATGCAAATTTCCTCACACCCTTTTTTAGGTCTTTTATCTGTCAATCAGATGCAATAAAAAGGAGGTGAATATTCAGAACGCGAAAGGGCTGGAGCTTCAGCAGAAAACTCGATACCTCTGAGTTTGAGAGCAAAAAAATTGAGCGCCTTTTGAAATAAAATCTCTTATTTTAGCTTTAATTTGATATATAACTTGCCTTTGTAGCGAAAATACTGGCGCGACTAGAACTTTTTTCTGTGGGCACATCGTTTTCATTTACCGAGACCTTAAGCCGCAGCTACACCAGCATTTTTTTGCTTTCGCTGGTGATGCGATTTTTTCAAACTTTGTCGTGTTGCCAGCAGAAGATGGAAATCACATGTGTAGCCACCCTTGAACTGGCGACGCGACTGGCAAAAAAATCGCAAGAAAAAAGTTGCCAGAGTTGAAACTTTCACGACAAAATCGCAGAGATGGTTGCCAGTGTAGCCACCCTGCAACTTTTTGCCTGTGCTTGTGACATGACTAAAGAGTATTTTAGCCAATGAAATTAAAGTAGGAATGTCTGTTTATAGTGTCCAGGTGTCTTGAAATGTGCAATCCGCTCAGCCTTCAATTTGTCGCCAAAATTGATCACAAGTGTAGCCACCCTGGCGCGCAGACGATGTGACAAAATCTGAAAAAATCGCATCACCAATGCTCATGATAGTCTCAGACCTCTGTGCTGCTTTGTCAGCAGCGGCCATGTCAGTTTAGCTTCACATGGTTCTTTCTCAACAATGAATTGAAAGCAGTTGTGTTTTTGGAGTTTTTTTAGTCCATCTGCTTATTGTTACTCGTTGTTTCTCTTTTGGCATTGATGCTGCTAGATACAAAATAAGGTGGCTGAGTTGTGAACACTGAGTTTTGTTTTATTTTTAAGGTATTTGTCTTGTGCAGGAGATGCTTCAGTATCCGGTTTTAACTTCATCAAGGAAACTCTTGATCATTCTTGGTCTCTTTTACGTGGTTCTTGGAGTTTTCATATTTGCAGACTCTGAGGTGGTGGCAATAATGAAAGACATAAATAGAAGGGCACTGTACTAAAATTGATTTAAGGCACCTCCAAGAGCATCTTTAGTTAATAATGCTAGCTATTTCATTACTTGGATGCTGTCTCTACAGAAAGATGGATGACAATTATAATTATATTATTATGATGACTTATTGTATACTTCAATGTTACTGGGTGAAAATAAAATGAGGGGTTTATTTTATGCTGAATGAGTTTGCAGTGATGCACTATATAATTCTTGTTATAGTTATTATTTATAATAATTTATTAACCCATTGGCTCCCAGGGGTTCCCCATTGATGAGTAAAATCGTCTGGCGTTGGACAGAGTAAAATACTTTTACTTTACTTTACGTTTAATAGTTTCCAGCAACCTAAATACAGTAGCTGAGGAAGCTCTGGAAACAGAAAATTATTTTCCTAACCAAGCCAGGGCTACCAAGCTAAATAAGTTAAAATCTATGGAAAAATATATACAAATAAAAGAATTAAAGCGCTAGCAGAGAATGATAAATACTATAAGTATAAGTTTATACTATGCAAGTTCTAAATTATGAAGATGGGCGTTAAGGTCACACTTGAAATTGCTTATAGATACTGACTTTCTTTAACTCAAGGGCAAGGCATTCCATTCATTAACAACACGATGAAAATACGAGAACTTAAGCAAGTTTGTTCTAGCATACTTAATTTTATAAGAACATTCAGTATTCCTAAGATTATATGAGGTGTTTCCTGCAGGTTCTAAGTAATCAGATAAATCAATGTCACATAGTCCTTGTTTACATTTAAAAAGGAAAATAAGATCAAAGTACTGTAGATGCTAAAGATAGCAACTTTAACCTTTCCTCATATGGCTTATTCTTGAAAATTACTCTTGTGGCTCTGCGCTGTACACCTTCAATGATGTCGACCAAATAATACACTTGATGGGGTGACCAGACTTCGCAGGCGAACTCCAGGTGTGGTCTGACCAAATGAATAAACAACTTCAGGAAGATTTTTGTCTGGCCAGTTTAGGCCGGTCAAAGGGTTAAGGACTTGTATGTCTAATATAGAAAGTGACAGGGTTTTTTTCACCTTTCAGTTAGCAGTGTTTATTTAACTATTATTCAAAGAACTGTTGTGGCAAAAATGAAAGCAGGGCAATGTTGAAAAGGGCCAAGTTTTTTCTCTGTTCATTTTTTGTTGTGCTTCATGTAAGAATACTGCAAGAGGTTTTTGCAGGGCAGGTACAAACACAGTTCATTGTTTTACCAAATTGATACAGAAACAACCCTATAACCATTTTACTATTGCTAACAAAATTAGGCCTGAGGTTACACATGAAGCATTAATTAAAAAATGTTAAGGATACTTTCTGTTGGTAAAACAATGGCCTGTGACTTCAATGTGTTTTGTACCTGCTGGTTTTTGCAGATTGAAGGTTACTGACACCATCATTATAGATGGAAGGAATTTAAAGAAAACGACAGAACTTTTGAAATTACAAGACATGTTTCGACAGAAACTTCTGTCATCTTCAGTTGATTAATGTACAAAACGTTAAGTTGAATTTATAAGTTGAAAAAAGTGCTAATTATGCCAGTAACAACAGAATGTACATAAAACGTGACAATGTGAGAATTAAAAGGATAGTTTTAGATTTACGTGATGCAGTTGTTGATTAAGAGAAGGTTGTTCTCTTTGAATATGAAAAGCTTCCTTGGTCTTGAGTTGAAAAATCGTAGAGGTGTGATCTAAAATATGGAAACATTCCCCTGAAGACAGGGCGAGACATTGTTCGGAATTCTGTAGGTGTTTGAAAATGTGAGAGGCCTTATCACTGACTAGTGCTCACACACGCGTGTGGAAAAATGCCGGGTTGTTTCGCCGACATAACAGGCATTACAGCCCACACATACAAACTTATAAACCACATGTGAACGAAAGGGGAAGGAGCTTAATTGTGTCAGTGGCGTCACCAAATCACTCTTGATATGGGACCGTACAGTAAACAAAAGAGGGAAATTTAGAACTTTAATTAATCGGCAGTCTAGGTTGTGACCTTTTTCTAAAATAAAAATGTAAAAATCACCGCAGTGACTAGGATAATTTTGATTTTATAGAGTACAAAAGAGGTTTTCACTATCGTTTCCTGATGAAGTAATGTTATAGACTGAAGCGTCTTCCTTAAATGGTTTTGGAACAAAAATCTAGAGTTTACTTCTTTTAGTCTTATTCCAGAAAATATTCAATCAAACATTCAACAATTATTACAAGGCAAGGCTGTTGCCTAACAGGAGCCCGGTAGCCTGGGGCTCCCAAAGAATAGCTCTGGGCGCCTTAATTTTTCACAGCAACACCTTTCACTTTATATGTTGGGCTCCTAAGTTCTCAGCGTTTAGCTCTGAGGGCAACCTTTAAAATTTTCTTAGGCAGCAGCCTTGCAAGGTCACACAAATACTATCACCACTGCTGTACAAAAAAATTTCTAGACTCCTGCAGAAAAAGGTCGAGCAATCAACAATAAACAGTTCCAAAACTACTAAAAACTGGTTACACATCAAGACAGCTTCATGCCCACGGCTTGAAGGCACTCTCATTGGAAACATGTTCCTACATTGAAAATCTCCCAAGGGAAAAGGGACTGCCTGATAAACAGCAAGCATTCCCCAACACTTCAAACAAAGCTGAGATTTGATAAAGGCACCAAAAACTATGAGAAAGTCTTTTGACTGGTTCATACAGCCCTTCACTTTTGTTGTAAATACTGTTCTCTGCTTGAAAGATTTTTGATTGCATGCCTTACTGCAATGCCACTTCAAAAAAGGTGGTGGTTCGCAAATCCTGAAAGACAGGAAAATTCTTGCAATCATTTAATTTTATTTTGTGATAAAATGTTGACAATTTATTAGGATTTTTACAATAATACAGAATAAAATTAAGTTAAATTGAAATGTGTTTGAAATGAAATTTGACAGTAAATGTAGTACTCCTCTGTGAACCTTCCTGAAACAGAGGAATCTTTGTATCAGAAATAGCATTCTGACGGAGAAAAAATGTTGTGGGTACTCGGGAAACAGGCTCTAGTACTTACTCATCACAAAGGTGCTGGGTGAGTCTTGGTAAACAATAGTAAGACCATTTTTGTTATTTCTTGAAGGTGTTTATAATATATTTTGAGTCTTATCGTGAAGTTTGCAATTCAAGTACAACAAATGCAGTTATTTCAAAAGTTATGTAGCATTATTGTTCTTCACCTGAGTATGGTTAGTGCTGGCACATGACCACCCTCATTTCCAGGGTCTCTCTTCTCTGCCTCCATTACAATGGAGGCAGAGAAGACAGACCGTGAATGAATGAATGAATGAACCCTGAATGAATGAGGTTGGCACATGACAACCAATTGATTTTGAGTGATAGATAAAGAAGAGTATATAGGTACAATGGAATCTAGATTTAACTAACCTGTATGATATTAAAGGAAGTTCTTTGGTACAGTATAAGCAACTCATTTCTTCTTACTTGCAGTGAAATAGAAAAAGACAAAGTTACCTAATAAATTGTTAAATATAATTGACTGCTGATTCATTTGTTGAATCGTTAATTTCCCATCACATTGGTTCTATTGTATTTGTAATTGTGACAAATCATCATAAATCTTTTACAGAACCTGTGCCAGTATAGTACAAGTAGCTGACATTTTTGTGAAATGAATGTGTGATACTGTAGGTTGAATCTGGATTCAAATTACATAACAGACCTTCTGTAACTTCAATTACTGCTGCCACTCTCTTTCAACACACAATTTTATTGTTGCACATCTGCTGGGAAAAACTAAGCCAAGGTGGTTATGGAAACATGTGCATTGTAATTGGGTTGGGATTTACATATCTTGCTGTTATCTCCAAGAGAGAGATGATTGCACTGAATGATAGCACTGGAGGAGTATTAATTTGAACATAAATTAACATTCTCAGAAATACTGTACAATTTTTGGGATAAGTCTGTGAAGATATTTAAGCATTTTATTCATGGAAAATGTCAAATTTCCAGCTCTGACCAAATATCTAAAAAGTTAGACTCCTTATTTTGCATTTTCAAAGAAAATCTTTAAAAAAATTCAAGTGCATAATTTCCATAAATCATTCAAGTTTTTCCTGTTTGATATCACGTATTGAAAAGGCTTCAAATTTGATTTAAAAATACTAAGTCACCAAATGATTAAAGAATTTCTCACAAATTGATTTTTAGAAGGTTTTTTTGGCATTGCTGTACTGTTACCATGGTAACAGCTGGGCATCCCAGATACCCTTAAAAATAATATTATTGCAATACAATGGTTTTATACAGTTGTCAAAATGTTGCCCTTCTGATAGGGTCAACAGTGCTTTAATCTAAAAAGTTTACCACTGGATAACCACTGATGATAATTATCAAGGAAAACCATTTGAGACTCCTTAACTTCAATGAACATTCTGTTATGAAAGTGAGACATTTTTTTTTTACTTCCTGAGAATTATACACACAATCCAAAGCCTTTCAGTTTTTTGGCTCTTTGTAAATGGCAGTCATTCAAGCATGGACCTTTTGCGTTTCTTGTGGTTGACAACAGTTTCAGAAGTGGTGAGTTTTCCTGTGTTTCCAGCTTCCCATTGAAGAAAATCTTGAACTCCCTTACGACCTGCTGTAAAAACTTGTCTTTCAATGTGATCAAGCTTGCTGGTTAAGAATGTAGCATCTTGATGAGCAGAATGTTGAGAAGAATCCATTATTTTTCGAAACCTCTTGATGAACGTCTGAAAGATGGAATAAAAAGTACTAATTACTAAAGTAATACTTCCTGTTTCTGTCTTTCTGATGGTACATGTAGCCTCCTGTGCTTGCACATTAGGATTGTCGTTGATTATGTGACCTTGTGCAACACAAGCCTAAACCCTAAAGCCACCCAGCAAAAAATGGGGGCAGGAACACCAGAGACAAATGCCCACTCGTTGGGAACAGTCAAGGTTCTTTTTGTAAGGTTTATGAACAAGGATTATAAGATTGTTGCCCACCTTGGGTTTATTCTGCTGCTTTGCTTACCTACCAAGCCTTCAACATTAGTATGAAACAGAAAAGTTTATATGTGTTAAAAGTAAGCTGTTGTGTTTAAGTCTTTTGCCTATCTAACACTGTTTACTAGTTGATTGATCATACTGCTTTGTGGGTCCTTCTGTCTCATGTAATTTGTAATGGGCTTAAGATGCACCCCAAATTTAGCACTAACTTGCCACCCAAAGACACATTTTTCTTGAAAAAATTGTACACCTTATAACCGAATAACTACGGTATTAAGATTCAGCTTGAAACAGAGGTTTAGAGGACAAAGACCAAGGAAAGTGGATGATATGCACATATTTTTCAAATTCATTCTAACATGTTTCCATTGTTTTTGTCCTCACCACCTCACTATCATGCTGAATATTTGATATTTTGAAAATGACCTATTTATGTAATTAAATTGTGATTTACATTGTATAACTGCAGAAAAAAAACTTCAGCATCTTGAATCTCACATTGGTATCGGTACCAGTGCGTAACACTGTACTTGATACCAGTACAAATCTAGCGAAGGTAAACTAGGATTGCAGATTGCATGAAATCTGGAATTGGGAAATTTCGTGGACGTAGTCTACAGGGTAGCGGGGGAAAATTTGAACATATAACATTGATTTCATGTTATACATTGTGGCTTGTGCATATGTCCTGTCTCAGTGCTTACACTGGAGAAATAAATGTGGAAGTGTTGGTCACTGTTACATTTGAAGATTTCAAGAGAGGAGTTGGCTTTTGTACATTTATCTGAATGGCGCAGAAAAACAGGTTTCAAAAGAAAAAAAAAAGGAAAGGAACTTTATTTAAGTGTCTTTTAACACTGAAGCACTAAATTGGGGACACTGTCAATTGAAATTAACAAGTTAATGCAAGTCAAATCAAATTTTGGGTTTTGAGGAGAGGGGAAAACAGGAGTACCCGGAGAAAACCTCTCGGTGCAGAGTAGAGAACCAGCAAACTCAAACAACATATGATGCCGAGTCTGGGAATTGAAATCCAGGCCACACTGGTGGGAGGCGAGTGCTCTCACCACGGCGCCATCCCTGCACCCCCGCCAACCCGGAGGATCGGAAGAGTCTGCCGCCGACCCATGTTAACTTCTTTAGAAAGCTACAACAGTTCATGATGAGTATTCTTCACATTTATAAGATTTTTTTTAGAAGGTATTACTCTTTGGGGAGGGGAAAAAGCAAAAGCTCAAATTTCCAGGGTGCGTTGAATCTTCATCCAGGTCGACTAGTAGAAGTCATGAATATATGTACACGTAGCTTTCATGTCCAGCTTTAGCATTGAAGACTATCTAAAAAGCTTAGCTGCAAGAAGTTCAGGGCTAGTTGCACTGTATGAAATTTTCACTCTCCAACCATTCGAATAATTCTAAATAAGAAAAACCTTGTCTTATACCTCTTACCTCTTGCAAAGATGAAGCCATTTGAGAATTTTCCTCAAAGTCAAAATGTAACAATTTTGTCCCATATTCGTAGAAATAAGGTCCAAGTCGATGGAGGTCCACAACACTAGCATCAGCTTTAAAAATTTCCCTGTATCCGTCTTTATACGCTCTAGGGATTTCCACAGAAACTATCTTTCTTCTTCGGTTACAAAGTTCTTTTGCCAACCAAAATGGCAACTCTAGTTTTGTTCCGGACTGGAGATCATTTCCCTCCGAACTCGGATCTAAGAATCCAAGATTATAAATCTGAACTTCCAAAGTAGCAGGAATTCTTCCTTGCGTAGCTATAATGTCGTCGAGATCAAAATAATCCAGTTCTGAACTTGGTCGCGGCCGAAGTGCTGGCCCATCAGTCGCCATGTTGAGTAATTTCTTTAACGTCCCAGTTCTTCGAAATACTCCCTGTTAGGCATATAGATTGTGAATACACTTACAATTGAGTGTTTTTCGACGAAAAGCTTAAAGTATCAAAGGATGAATCCACGAATTGCCATTTAATGTTTCTTCGGTTGTATCTTTTCGTTTTCCCCGCTAAAACGCTATGCTAGCGCCAGTACCTTGCGGTCTAAATTACCCATAAAGCAAGTTTTCCTTTCACTACAAGCCAGTGATCGTGATCGCTGGAGAGTCATCTTATTTTCGCCTCTTTGTGAAGAAATATGGATACCTTCTCCAACATAAAGGACATTTTGGTCAAATTCTATGACGAATACAACCAGACAACCCCGAAGAAACTCAAAATAGTGGATGCATATCTATTTTACATCATGCTAACTGGAATCATTCAATTCTTGTATTGTTGCCTTGTGGGGACCTTTCCGTTCAACTCTTTCTTGTCCGGGTTTATCTCATGCGTGGGTTCATTTGTTTTAGGAGGTGAGGATTTATTAACTGAATGTTATTGGAATTCAATATGCAGGTTCTTAGCTCACACGACAAAGGAAATCTGGAGCGACTTGCATTGAGAGAGTGACACGTTGTATGTGTAAAATTGAGATATTTCGTGTCACTTATTTGACGTCGGTATTTGTCCCACATCCGGAAATCAAATTTCTGGAGAATTAGCAGTTAGAATCTAGACAAACTGTCAACCCATGTATCAGTTTTCATTAAGTTTTGAACAAAAAAGCCAGGTGCTGCTTTGGTTAAACTTAAAGGGGCTATGTCAAATTATTTTAGGGTGTTTCAGGGAAAATCTTTACTTAATCACGAGTTTAAAACTCGAACATGATAATGTGGAATTCCTTTACTGGTAAAATTATTGTTGCATCACAAACAAGGTGATTCTGAGCAAAAACAATATCCAGGCCATTTGCCGTAAACTTGACATTTTTCTAGATTACCCAAATGCAATTCGTTTCAATCTTGTCTGTGTGTGTCCATCCATGCTTCTCTTTCCTTTTGCTGTATTTCTTTCATGTTGTTCAACAGTTTTAAGTGGTTATTACAATGTTTCATTCTACTTTTTGGGAATTTTGGGTGTCATGAAATTATGTCTTTCTGCCCTTGAAGAATACCCTGAGTGCCAGAGGTTCTATTTTTCTTTCGCGAGGAGCGAACAGTTAAAACAGAGAGGCGAAAAATAAGAACCTCTGGTCACGGTGGTTAAGAATCTCACTTCCATGCAATTTAGAAATAAGATATCTTGCCAAACCAGTTTTCTACAGTGATGTCACTGTTGTACCCAATTTAAGGCCTTTGGGAATAGAACATTTTGATTTTGACATTTCCCATCTCTCAGCAACCAATCGAAAGCGACATGAAACCACAAACTAATTACAGTTCTTGGATGCGGTTTAGTTTTCTCACGCGTGTCTGGCTTTTTACTCGAAACACAATATTTCTAGTGTTCATGGTTCTCGGATTTTCTTTCAGCTCTAGGGTATGCGAATCAATCAAAGCATTGAAAGGACAAATAATGACTACAATGGCAGCTTTTGGATAATGAATCCACGATCATGCAAATACGAACAAACTTTCGGCACAAGTTGAATTATCATCCAGTTCAATGGCAAGACCACAAACACATGCTCACGCCTGATGAAATTCCTGAACAGGTTTCAATTCTAAAATCTCCGAAATCCAGAATTTACTGTTTATTGTACTGTGCAGACCTCAGTCTGCTCGCTCAAATTCACAGGCTTCCACCACCAGTTTTGTTTTTTTAGCACTCCTTTCGCTCAAAACCGGTTTTGTGGCCTCTTGGGTGCAATATCGCCATTCAACCAGTGAAATTGAGTGTTAGATTGTTTTTACTCGTAAAACGCTGGCACTGACTATGAAAACCTATCGTGGATTTTTCGCCTCTCTCTTTTAACCGCTCGCTCCTTGCAAAAGAAAAATAGAACCTCGGGCACCCAGGGTACTTGAAGAATGCACACGTGAGTAAATAATTTATGCCTCATTCTTCAAAAAGTGCCAATTTAAGAAGACAATGGCAGCCAGATACTGTGAAGTCATTCCACTGGTTCTTCTTTTTTTTTTTTTTGCAATTTTCAAAACAAATTGCAGTAATTTTCATTTTGTTGCTTCTCGGTGCCTTGGAGTAGGTACATTTCACTGACCCCTAGTCCATGGATTACCCCAAAAGACCTGGTCCATGGACAACATAAATGGACTAGTGATAGGCTACCTCAATAAAATAATTAAAATCAGTCAAACAATGCAAAATTCAGGGACTCTAAGGAGCGTGCAAAAAACAAGTACAGAATGAAACTGGAAGTATGTGTATTAAATGTACAAGTCAACATCAATTTAAAGAGAATTCTCAAAACATTTTGACCCATACAAAATAATAGACTTATTTATTGTCTCATTTGTACATTATCCTCTTCAACATAAAGCAATTGAGAATGCAACGAGCAGAAGTTGGAGAGTCAACAACCAAGTTTCAAACTCTAAAAGAAAAATGTATTTTGTAAAAAGAGCACTTTGTTGGTCTTAGCAACATATAAACTTTGTCTTTGTATTCACAAATGCTTTTCTTATTGGTAAGTCTGTAGACCTGGCCACCGCAATGATTTCAATGAAAGAGCCAGTATAACACACAAGTCAGCTCGTTGTTTTTGGGAGTAAGGGAGCACTTTTAACTAAAAGTATGATTCACAATTTTAAAACAAAACTAACATATTTGTTGTACTGGATTTATGAAAGGTAGTTCATCTAAGGTGGTCCAATACTACTCAATTTTAGTGGTGCATGGGTCAGGCCTATCAAGATGAGATGAACCTGGCCTGATAACTTGTACATTAACTTATATTTCAGTCTGCCTTCGTGTCCAGAGCAACCCAGCCAATATGTCAGATTTCAAAGGCATTTCACCTGAGAGAGCATTTGCTGACTTCATCTTTGCTAGCGTCATTCTTCATCTTGTTGTCATGAATTTTATTGGCTGAAGTGCACTCAGCAGAAATGAAACACTCCAGATGAGACAAAACGATGAACTGTATTATGTTGTTTTTACTAGATGGAGAACATTGTAGTTCCAATAATATAATAATTGTTATTTCTGTGAAAGACTTGAGATATGAGCATTTCTTATAAATAAACATTTGAAGGCCTTGATTCCATGTGAAGACTTAATTTATTGTATAGCCCCTTTTGTTCTAGAGTTTACTGCTTGTTAAGGTGACTAGTGACCCATTCACACCCAACCTTAACCACTTTTTAAAGACGTTTTGTTAAACACGGTTTTAAAGTGATTTCTTTTCAAATCGTTTTTACTGAATTTTGTTAACTACAAATTTAGCACAGATCAAAGCATGTATTGAAACTCACGTGAATAGCGTGTAAGTTTAAGTACTAAGTTAAATCAAAAGGCTCTATAAAAACATGGTAGTCCTAGAACTTGCAGCTAGTTGGCTGTGTATGGAAAGTAACAGTGAAGTATTAAGTGATGTAGGGCACGATAGAGTCCAGACACAACGACAAAGTTAGTGGCCTGGCCCTGGTTGCGCGAAGCATGCTTATCGCCACTGAACCAGCATTAAATACCATGGAAACCCATAGGTTTTGATACTCATCTTAACCAAAGGTTAACGCAAACTAGGCTTTGAGCAACCAGCCCCAGGGAAAGATCTGAAACCACAGAATTGCATTTTGCACACAACTCCTCTACTGCACCTTACATTTTCTTAAGATGATTGCACACATAGTTAGCAAATGTAATGCAATTTGCTGCTTTGACAAATTGTATGACTTGTTTTCTGAAATCCCAATGGCTGTCAAATGTGGTGTCAAAAAAATGGTTTTGACCCGGAAAAACAGTGGTAACCAAGATGGCAAATGAATGCGGTCATTCACAAATAAATTATCTAGATTTTGTATACTTTCTTTTCAGTAATTTTTTAATTAACTGAAGGAGGGGTGGTCCGTTGCATAGTGTTTGAAGTAGTCCACGGGGAAGTCCACAGATTGGGGCCAGTGGGTGGTCAACGGAGTAGGAGACGGAAAGGTTACGTTTATGCAAACGTTGGCCGTGTAGCACTTATATTTTAAACAGAGTGAACTGAATAGAGTGTAATGTGAAGTGCTAGATTTCAATCCCATATGAACCATGTGAGCGTTAGCCCTACAGATGGAAATGGAGTAGGAGACGGCTGAGTTTTGACCTCTCCTGTTCTGGGGACAATACGAAGTAGGCAAAATTATTGTTTAGGAAAACACCGCCAAAGGAAAAGCCTTTTGTATCAGACTAACAAACTCCGCCTCCAACACCTTTTCCAACTATTGGACAGTTAGAGAACGCTAATTTTTTGGCCGGTCACAGCTAACAATATCTCTCGCAAGTTCTAGCGTTCCACCAGCTAAAATGTTTCGGGTTTTTGAAGAAGGTTTTTGGTGCGGATTGGCCTTCATGCTAAAGAGAAATAAAATGCGCACATCAATCTAATCAAACAGCAACAGCAGAGAAAAAGTGGAAGCGGACCAACGCAAATGCTTTCTACTAAGGCATTTTTTATGGGATGTGCGTCAGTAAACCATCGCGAACAAAATGATGACGGCGATATCAGAATGCGGCCTGGCTATGTGAATCGTTTACTAATATTACTAATATTTACTAACAATATGTAGAGCAGTTTTCAATTGAGTGTCGTAAATCCAAAACCAAAGTAATTACTTTGGCCAATCAAAAAGGTCGGAGACAATCCATTAAACCAATCAAAACTCGAAGTAATTACAAGTAACCGACACAAAGCGCCGGAAAATGTGCACGCGCAAGCCACGATTGGTTTTGGTTTCACTTCTGATTGATTGAAAAAATGGCGCGAAAACTTTGAACCAATCACTGAGTGAAGTAATCATAAACCAAAGTAATTATTCACTAATTGCTTTTCGACCGCTCTATTATATACTAAAACAGTGGATAGCTTTGAAGGCGCTCTCTGATCATGATTGGTTTACTCAAACTTCGAATATCCTTTAAAGTTCTCAACTCCGAGCAACTCGCGCTGGATTTGCGCCCGAAAATATTGTAATCGTTGCCGGAATAAATGAGTCAAAATCATCAATTTGTGCTAAATTAATTATCTCACTGTTTTAGTATATACTAAAACAACTATTCACCTCAGTATCGGTGGCTTATGTTGGATACTTACCGAGCCGCGAATGCCCGCCATTACCCACCCCCACTTCTCTGAATACATGTAGTTGTTAGATATTCTAAAATATATTTAACTTTGTCTTCACAGTCATTGTCGACTCTGACTTGGAGATTATAAGTGGGGACAATTTTAATAACAGAAATTAAAGTCAGTGAATACTGAAGACTCTAAAGGACACCATTAAATCAGTTGAAGTCTTTTTTTCTAAGCCAATCGCTCACAAATGCTATATCTCTTCCTTTAAACTCTTCCATCTTGTCCAAACACGACTTTTATAGCGTCTTCGGCGCCCGAAAAAATCATTTGAAACCTGACACTTCCGGTTCATTTTTCTACACCCCACGCGGGTACAGGTCAAATTCCCCACTCCCTGGGCACAGAAGTTGGTCAAATACCCGGGGTTTGCTCGGGTGGGGGGTGTTGAAGTTTCGATTTGATCGGCGCATTAAGGAGCGATATTTGGGCCATTCAAAGCTCTAAATAATGAACACGGACCATTGAAGTATAAACGTTTAGGGACGTTCGTTCAAAAACTTCTTCTCCATTTATGCTTTAGAGTTAGGGTAGAAGCACACGGTAGCCCAAGCTGCTTTGGAAGATGCGCAAACGTACGATTGTTGCATTCCCATACAAGGTCTAATATCATTTTACAATGTTTAAAAGTCAGACCAGTGTCCTAGCGAATTTGGACCCCCGGTACAAATCTCGGATTTAGTCCCCCTTCGCGGATTTGGAGCCCCCATTACAGCTTATGGAACTGTTTTTCGAGGCAGAGTTAGATCTTGGATTGGGGAAACCATAAAGCGCATAACCTTTGCAAAAAAGACCACATCAGTTATTTTGCAGTAAAGGTCTTTATATGTAAAGCATTCTCGTCAGCATATGGTGAAGTAAATGCCAATTTAACTCCTTTTCGAACAGAAGCGTAAGTCACGCACTAGGAACTCATTGAATTGTCGTGTTAATTTTTTAATAAGCGGAAAAAGCAAAGTGTAACTTAAGCCTCAGTTAAAGTTGTTTAAAGCACGCGAAGTGGCCTTTTCGTAAAGCCTTGTTTCTTTCACAGTTCTTTTTGTTCCATTTGATAGTTTGAATGGGCGGTGCTTTCCCAAGGGAGGTGCCACTTTTTGAAATAACACCACTTGGTTGGAAAATGCGTTCTTAGACGTTTACTTGACTGCAAGGCTTCAGAAGATTTTCCTTTTTTATGATCAAACTTTTCCAGTTATGAATTCTTGTATTCATTTTCAATAAAGGGAAAGAGCAAAGTTAGACTTGAGTTTCAGAAAAAGTTTTTTACAACTAAAAACAAAATATGCTGAAATTGCAGTCAGGAATTTGCATAATTACTGTAAGAAACTTTGGATAATGACTTATTTGAACGTCAACGATGGTCACTAAAAACTTGATAAAGAACCTTCGGCCGGTCATCCTCGGTCTGAATTTGACAAAAAAGCGAGAGCTTCTATGTGCGTGACTACAAGTACACGTGATCTCTGCGCCAGGCGAGGAACATTATGTAAGTGAAACATAAATGTCAGGGATTTCTATACGTTCATTCCCCGCATTTTGGTCTCTCTTTGAATGCCAAGCCTCCAGGGAAAGTCTCCTGTGATAGTCAGCTGCCTTGTCAACTATAGTGGCATGGTCAAAGTCCATATTATGGCCAAATTAGTTTGCGTGTTGAGCAGTTTTAGAATCGCTGTCGCAAACACGGACAGCTATTCTATGTTCACTAAGCCTTGTTGCCATAATATGCGAAATCGCAATCAAGGCAGTTTACTTTGTAGACTTTACATCGAGACTGAAACAGGGTTGGTTTGTCTTTTGGTCTTAAAAAGATTGTGCCTAAAGTGCTGAGTGGTTTAAAACCAACTTTACCCCGTTGTTGCGTAGCCATCTCGACACTCCTTCTGTTACGCCTTTCACGTACTGAGGACAACAAATGGTGTTGTTACTTCATTTGCAGTGTTGTTATGCACTAGTCAGTGGAAAGCCCCGCACCCCCATACCCGGGGAATAGCGGGGCATTAGACCAGGCCTGCCTTCT
>NW_027179733.1:75000-80000 GCF_036669935.1 Montipora foliosa
GAGTTCTTGTACTTACTGTACAGAAACCCACAAAAACTTTAATGTTTGCTTGCAATAAAATTAATGTTTTTGAAAATACACAAGAAAACAAGCTGAGGATGGAAAGAATGAATAATTATTGCTACCTCATTACCAAAGAGTTCCTGATTAATGAGTCAAATCACATGGCATTAGCCATACTAAAATATGCAAGATTCTTTAATTCTTTCTGGGGTAGCAAGGGGATTTTCAGACTTTTTCATTCTCATGAGCAATTTAAAGATTACCACATGAAAATTGTTCTTATGGACTAAGCTAATATTGACTAAAATAGAAATTTTTTTGTGTATTATCAGGCTGATTTCCAATGAAAAAGCAACATGAAAGATGATGCAGATAGCTCAAAGGTATCACAGGATTTTTCCGATCTCCAGATCAATGAGATACCATTGGCATCAAGCCAGCAAAGGGAAAACACTTGTTGTTGTTGCGGACTGTTGTCTGGGAGTAACTGGAGAGAAATCAAAGAGTTGTTTACCTTGGCTTGGCCCACAGTGCTCTCCCATTTCCTTTTCCACCTCATCTTCATGATAACCTTGTTTTTCTCTGGACGTCTTGGTGAAGTAGAATTAGCAGCTGGCACTCTAGCAATTTCGTTTATCAATGTCACTGGAACTTCGATGTTCATAGGTTTGGCTTCTGCCGTGGAAACGTTGTGCTCTCAAGCCTTTGGAGCAGGAAATTATCGCTTAGTGGGTGTGGTGCTCCAGAGAGGGGTGTGGATTTTAGGAATATCTTGTATCTTGACTTGGGCATTGTGGGTAAACACAGAACTCATTTTACTGATGGTACATCAGAAGGAAAATGTAGCACGGTAAGTACACTACAGTAATTGTATTAATTAAAAGTAAAATAATAAACAAAACTGGTAACTTTCTCACTGATCACTCTAACTTGTATAAAAGTATTGTATTGAGAAGGCAATTTTTACAAGTTAGCTCAAACTAAAAGAATGATAGCTTCCATCTAACCATACCCTCCCCCCCGAAAGAAAAACGGGAGAAGGGAACGTCTATGAAAAGCTGGCCCACATTGTGTCCTGTGACGTCATGCCCTCAGCAAGAAAGTAGATGATGGTTTCTCATTGGTCATAGTCAATTCTTTCGAGAATACAGGTTGATCAAAATAGCTTGTACCGTTGGCTACGCTCACTTTCTCGGCATTGATGATAACACGGAGAAGAATAGTTTGCTCATCTTGCATTGGAGATGGGCTGTAGCCAGCTAGCCTAGGGCATGCTGCAGTGTGCTGAAATCGAAACTTCTGTAAGCGATTCCTTCGACTGGAAAACAAGCCGAGCTTTTTCCAAGCTTACTGCGTAAAAGCTTCTCATTGATTTTGCTAATTCTTCAAGGTTATGCTGCAAATTTTGCCATTTCTTATGGACAGCATAATTGTATCATTGTTATGGTAAGCGGTTTTCCCTGGCCGTGGGAGGAATGGAAAGGAAACATGGCGGACATCATTTTGAGGGATGAGTTGGCAAAAACAAGCTGGATTGCTTTAACAAATGGTATATTTTCGAAGTGATAACATGTGGCAGATATCTTCACAGGATTGGTTGGAAAGGGAAAGCAATATTTTCCCATAAACGCAATGTGATTTCACCTTTGAACAGACGAACATTCATTGGATAATTTCGGTAAATATTTCAGTGAAACAGCTGGTGAAATTTACTTGAACAGCTGAAAAAAATAGCTGGTTCCCCGCTCTTAACAAGAACCCTGCTTTGTTTACACAAACTTTAGCGGAAATTATCCAATTATTTCCAGAAATTGCATAAATTACCTGTACCTTAACGTCACAGAACACGTTTTGGGTCAGCTTTTCATAGACGTTCCCTCCTCCTGTTTTTCTTTCGGGGGGGGGGGGGGGGGGGGAGGGGACGGCTACACATAGGCTAAAAGAACGACGGTCATTCTGTGCTTTCACCAACTCTTCAACTCTTCAATTTGGTGGAAAAATATTTAAGAGTGCAGTGGTTTCAGTTACCGAAAAGTACTGACTGCTGACGAAAAAGCCTCAGTTTCTTCACTCCGAGAGGACTGCTACTTTTTTCCCTAAATTAATTAAAAACAAATTAAAGACAGAAAATTTCAAGCAAAAAATTAAAATTCATTTTGACACTGACAACATTAATTTGTCTAAAGGTGATCATCAATTTTGCTTTTGAAATTTATATCAACTTTGGGGGCATTCTTTTTAAAAAGGCCCCTATATTGAAAGGGGCCATTAGGCCCCTTGTTGGTGCAGTCAGTTACACTTTTGAAACCAGCCGCCAACTTCACAACAATTGGATGTGGAATACCAGTAATACCGTAATTATTATAATAGGCCATTTCCGAGTTCATGTCTGTCCCCTCTTCAAAGCAAGTCTAAGTGTGAAGTTTTTGTGATGGTAATTAGTTCTACTTTAAAACTGAATGAAAACTAATTTACGCAAGATAAACTTCGCACTTACACTGTAGACTCGCTTTGAAGAGGAGGAAGACATGAACTCGGAAATGGCCTATTGTTATTACGTCAACAAATTATGGATAAATCCTCCCTACTTGTCCCTATTTGTAAAAACAAAAATACTGATAGTTGTAGAGCATCCATTGGTATACCGTAATAGCTCATAATTATACCACGATGGCTAAGCCAATCAAGAGTCCAGAATTGCATCATCCAATGATCTACTAGTTTTTAATAATATCAGTGATTAGTAAGAGAGATTCACATGAAAAAGCAAATGGCCACCCTCTGTTTGTCATGAAAACAAGAAAATTCTAGCTCTTTTCTCTCTTTTGAGAAGCAGTTCAATTTCTGTAGATAACAGACAAGAAAATTAATGAACTAAAATCTTGAACAAGTTTCTTTGATTTTTGCAAAATGCAAATATTGGCAGAAAGGAAAGGAATTTTATTTGAGTAATACATGTATATATACCGGTATATATATATACAACATGAGAGGCAGTGCCAAGAATTAATTTTGATTAATTAATTTTGTAAATTTATTTGATACTCGTTTGACGTGGATACTGCACATGTCTTATTGAATGTCAGCATTTTAAAGTGTTAACATACAGCTGTACACTAGGTGTTTTTCGTGTTTTCCCATCACAAGTTATTAATGAGTTTTATAAGTGTCTACCGTAGTCTTCTAACACTTGGAGCACTAATTTGGGACACTGTAAACTGAAATCAACAAATTGATGCAAATCAAATAAAATGTTGATTTTTTATAAGGAGAGGGGAAAACAGGAGCACCGGGAGAAAAATCTCGTGGAGCAGATTAGAGAACCAACAAACTCAACCCACATATACATGTAATGTCAAGTCTGGGAATTGAACGCTGGCCAAATTGGTGGGAGGCAAGTGCTCACACCACTACGCCAGCCCCTGTACCCTGACAATCACCACTGTTTTGCTGTAAATGTGATGCTAGATCTCTGTTATTAAATTGAATATTTTAGCATGTTATTTTAGTAATAGACTTTTCCATTAAACACGCTTTTTTCCAGTTTAACACAAGAGTTTGTCCTTATATGTTTTCCTGGTGCAATAGTAAGTATCATCTATTAATAATTTAAAAACTGAAGGGCAAAAATCTCGTAGAATTGTGTAGAGAACTGGTAAATAAAATAAATTCCTTGGTCATTTAATTACCCTATATGCAGGGAGCTAAAACTAGTTGAGAGCCAGTAATACATGTAAAAGGGGAAATGGGTTGTTCCAGAAAAAATCCACACCCCCCCGACGGATGGGATTCTGGAAATTCTCGCGGGAGGGGGGGTCAAGGACCCTGGAAATCCAGGCGGGAGGGGGGGTTGAACTCGAAAAAGTCTTCTGCAGGGGTCATCTGAACCGATAGTTCACGCGATTCGAACGTTTAGTTCGGTGACAGTTTAGCGCTCTCAGACCCTGAAAATAGTAGAAATATTTTGTTCACATATTTGTCAACTGACATAAATGATAATCTAAGTTCCTTCGCAGGTCCTTTTATAGCAGAAAACGCGAACAAGATACTAAAGAAAGAGCCGTCGCAACAATATTGCAACGAAGAGTTTGAAACGCGTGACACATTTTTACTCGTACCCAGACCCAGCGTGCCACCGTTGTTTCATGCAATGATACAAAGAAAGAACAAAGAAAGCGCAAAGAGCAAAGAAAGAACAAGGGCAATTGATTTTTATGAGCTAAGAGTGTATAAACACTCGTTCGCGTTTTAGCATTTTTGGCCTTGCGCACGGTATTGGCTGTCAAACGCTCGTTATCGGCAATACCCGACTTTTAGCTGTTATTTCTTTGCTACAAAGTATTTATCTGGAATAATACGGAAAACAAACGCTTGTCTATTATGTCTGCTGTTTATTTTGATACTTGCCTTGCGTTTATTTTGCTTTGTTAGCACACAGCACCAAGACAAAGTTGGTGGAATCGGAAAATTTTTCGTCCGGCGCGTTACATTTTTATCCGAAACATCGCACTTTTAACATCGTTTCTATCGTTTGTATCGTTTCAAACTTTCTATTGTTCGTTTGGTTCGCGGCATCTATCGTTTCAAAGGATGGAAAGAAAAGGTTTAAAGCGTTTCGAAGGTTTCAAAGGTTTCGAGCTTGTCAAAGTTTGTACTTTGCGTGAGAGAATTAGTCACGTACGGAGTAAAAATTGTCACGTGCTAGGCAACCAAACTTTGTTCAGTGAAGCAGAACGAGGTAATTGTTTTGTTTTGGCGCTTTTCACGGCTTTGCAATTTTTAGCGTGTATTTTGGGTTATGTACGAAAGAAATATTTGAGAGGAACGATTAAAACGAAGGAAACCAAGTGTATTACAAACCATCGAAACCATACATCAAACCATTTGAACGCTAGGCGAAACGAAACATTCAATTTTGGCGTGATGGTTAAAAATTTAGTGCAAAAACTAGTAGCGTAACGCTAGTTCTACCACTATTACTCTAAAAGTACTTACTG
>NW_027179733.1:85000-92500 GCF_036669935.1 Montipora foliosa
CCAGGCCTTGACTTGTTTTTATCCAGTTAAACCAGTTTTTTCTGGACTTCAGCCCATTTTGCCCTGTTTTTTGCAATCCATGTGGAACATTTCGCCGGAATTTCTCAATTGCGAATCAAGCGAAGCATATAATCAACTCTGAAATTAACATTTCTGTAATGTCAAAGTTAAAAATGAGAATATTTCGGGTTATTTAACAAAATTTTTTAGGGTAATCTAGGCAAAATGAGGAAATTACCATGCCTGCAAGGGGTCATGGGTAAATTTAAAATTGCTTATTTTTGTCCATCAGTACAAAAAATTTCATTTAACATTAAGATATCAGCTTAAGAGGCTATTTGATTTTGTCAGGTTCCTTTTCATCCAATTTTATGGCAGCATGAAAAATTTTGTAAAATTTCACTGTTACACAAATGTACATCATGATTGTGCTACTCATCTAAGCGCTTCTCCCGCCGCCTACTTTTATATTTAAGCCGTCTACTCCAAAACATATTGAGAACCCTGTATATGTAATCCTTGTCGCGCCTAGGTGGCACATAAGGCTGAGACCAGAGATTTCCATTGCTCCCTGTCCAATCTGCCTTCTCAAGCTTTTTCCATGTCTTCCCTGTTGTTTTCATTTCTTCCTTGATCGTCCTCCTCTAATTTTCTCGTGGATGACCTCTCTTCCTTCTTCCACTATCCGGTGTCCACCTAAATGAAGTTTGTGTTATGCTATCTCAGTCTTTCCTGATAACATGCCCAAGCCACCTCCATCTTCTTTGCATTATTACCATGGTGATGTCTCGCTGGCCTTTCCTTTGATATAGTTCCTTGTTTGTGATCTTCTGGGGCCAGAATATCCTGCATATCTTTCTCAGGAAAGAATTAAGGAAACCTGACAGTCTTTGGCTGTCTCTTTCACTGATGTTTGGTGACCTCCATACTTTATTTAGTTGGACAATATGCATAATAAAGCGATATTCATTGCGTTCTGTTTTCACGTGATAGTGAGAATTATCATGGCCTCGGTTTGTGTTATCCTACTCAGCCTTCAGCTTCCACAGGTAACACTCTCACTTCTTTCCCCTTCCCTTTGCTTGTTGTTACTTAGGTCCTCCAGGTATGTGATCCTTATGCCCACTACATTTGTACAGAATCACCTCCCCACCTAGCCACATACTTCATTACCATGAAAGAAAGACAACATAATCATTGCTGGTACATACCAAGAATCGCACTCGAATCTCAGTTGAAACTTCAGCCAACCGTGGTGATTATCATTTTGACGTGAACCATCTAGTCAAGTCCTGTGAAGATCATTTATCATGACTATTATTATAGTTACTATTTCAATTTGTTCTTTAAACAGTGGGGTAGCTATTGGCTGGGTTCTGTCAACATGTATTTTGTCTTTGCTACTTTCGACCTATATGAAAGTTTTCAAGCTGGATAAACTGACTTGGCCAGGTAATTTAAAATCTTGTTCATTTTTAATTTCTTGTTCATTTATTTATCATTTGGTTTTTTTACTTGACATGTGTAAAAAAGTCTTTTAGGCAGGAAGTAATAATATTATTTTCTTTTATTACATTTCATTTCTGGCTAGTATAAAGTGAAGACAGCAGACTGAGTAATAAAGGCAGACTCAGACACCCAAATGGTCATAATTAATACAATAAAAATACATTTTTTAAAAAAACTTTTCATGTAGTATCAAGCAGTATTTACCCCTATTTACCGTCAGCATTAGAAAGAACAGTTCAAAATGTATATTCTTCATAATATGAATAACATTATATTCAAAGCCATGAGTGATTCCAAGATAACTGAACTCAACATTTATTTTAAATAAATTATACAACATCACTGAATCCGCAGTACTTAGTATTGAATTATTCGCTTGCACTGTTGCGGTTTCCCTGCCACATTGTTGTTGCTGTTATTTATTTACTTGTTTATTTGTTATTATAATGTATTATCTGTTGGTGAAGCTAATGAAATAAAGAATAATATTATGTTTGAAATTAATTAGGTTGGACCATTGAAAGTATGTTGGATTGGGGCCAGTTTTTCAAACTTGCATTATCAGGGATGGTTATGCTCTGTATTGAGTGGTGGAGCTTTGAAGTTTGCGCATTCATAACAGGTGCAGATCAGTCTTACAGATCTAAAGTAGATCTTTGTACGAAGTTGACTAAATTTAACAGCAAAATCCCAGGTCCATTCAAGAGTTGTAGACCATGTTTATACTGTGGTTGTTTTGGTTAATTAAATTAATTTTATTTCTGTGTGGTGTATTATAGTATAATTTTTTTGGAACATTCTTGTCGCCAATCATTTTTATTTTCTAATTTAGACTTTCTGTAAAATACATATTATTTTAGTAGTCGTTAAAAAGTACCGACACTCTTTGAGTGTCAAGTTGGCCGGTGTTCTTTACATGTATCTCTACCAAAGCTGAATGGTCTGATCATTTCAATTCAGTTCAAATGATTGATACCAATATGCATTGCAACTGGGTAGCACTGGGTAATGGTAACCAATTCTATCCCAACAACGTGTCAGTTGACAATAATATTGGTGTACAGTCGACTCAGAGTTGGCCAATCAACAAGGAGGTTATGTTTAAGCTGACATGATGACCATTACCAGCTTTTGGCCCTTTGAATATTAGAGATTCTTTAAACTTTACGGTAAAGCGAATTGCTGTCACCTCACAACAGACCTTGGTCAACAAAGCATTTCCACCGTCACTCAGGAGGACAGAATTAGTTTCAGATGCAACTTTTGACTGTTTCCTTGAGGGGAAAACCAAGTAATCTTCAGTTTTTTTCTGCAGGATTGCATATCTTCAATTTTTCCTTTGTGACAGGGAACATAAAAAAATTATTTATTTAATGGTAACCTTGTATTAGCAAAAATTAGCCTACAAGGGTAAAATCTATCAAACACTACAAATTTGGCCAAAACTGAACCCTTAGAAAAACTCATTCTTAGAAACCAGAGTTCTAGAAACTTTGTCATTCACCAGAATAATACATGTACTGTATGCTCATACTCCATCCTATTCAAGTTTTACGGGCTACATGTGCAGCCCGTGCATAAGAAGAAGAATTATAATGCATTTTGTTGGTCCAGTGTAAACCATTCCCTATTTTAAAAGTCACTCTTGAAGTCTGAAAAATGTGTTTATTTCTTTGTGGGTTGTCATTAGAATATTGTATACAGTCATTTGAACTGAAATAATTATTATGTGTAATTACATTGTTATGTTATTAATTTTACACAGTTTTGGTCCAAAAGCAGTAAAAATACCTTAAGACGCTGCTCCTTAAATTCCAGTTTTCAATGCTGGAAAGGGCCTCTACCTTGAATATAACATTATAGCTGCTATATGCTTGTCTTGTTTACGGTGCTGTTGTTGTTGTTTTTTAGGGACATTTGGGGAAGTGGAGTTAGCAGCCTTTGGGATTCTTTTTCAATGGGGAGCTTTTGTTTATATGGTAAGAATTTTACTCCTGCTGCAAGGCTCAGAGTTTTAGGATTTGGTTCTGAGTCATATTTTTGGGAACACACGATTTCTCCCTAAGGCACACCCTATTGATGAGTAAAATGTACCATCTGGCGGTAGACAGACTGAGGGAAATCAGTAATTGTCATTCTCAGGAGGGAAAAGGGATTTAAAGTTCACTAACCTATTGACTCCCAGTGCATCCTGGGGCAACCCCAGTTGAGTCTCGCTCCTGGCATCAATGGGCTAGGTTAAAATGTTGTGACCTTTTGTCTCCGACATTTACATCATTTCAGTGGTCAGACTTCCCAATGGAACTGGATAAGAAACATTGTTATAAAAATAGCAATAGTGGACTGAACCTAAACTTCAAAACAAACACCAAAACTTCATGTGTGTACAATAGCATTGATCATGATACTAGCTAAAGAACAGTTTTTTTTTTCAAGTTAAGAACTTTCATCTCTTTATCAGGCACTTTGCAGCACTGCAATTTCTACTCAAAATGCACAAAAGCTCTTTTCAGTGCTCTTTCTCACATGTGTACATTGCCGCATGTGATCAAAAGTCATTAAGATAAGGCTGACTGATTGGCTAAATATTGTTGAACTCTCACTTGTTCACAACACCTTTTTATCACCTATTCCCCATTTAATTAGGCATAGTATACATAATCAACCTGTTGACTCCTGAACCCTTTCCCCCCCACTGACAATTTAGTAAAATTGTCTGGCATTAGACAGAGTAATATCTATGAAGTCTCAATCCTAGGGGTCAATGGGTTAATAGAGTTTTTAACTGCTCAAATTTATCCAACTACCTAACCTGTAACTGGTACTGTTTACTTAGTAGCTAATTAGAAATCCTTCCTCTTTTATTGGCTTATGTTTTATTGGGCAAATCTCTTTCAAAGACTTTTCTCTCTCTCTCTCTTTTCGTAATTTTTGCATTTTAATGGCTCTGTAAATACTAAACCTACTCTGTATGAAAATGCCACTCCACATATATTCAAACTCGCACTTTATTGTCTCAACAAAATTACACATCACCGGACCCCTTCTTTTCAATGCCACCATTAATTATCATAAATCAACTTAGACTGACAGGATATTTCCATGGTATTGTCCTGTACCAAAAAAAGCCGACTGAGCTAAATCATTTCCTTACTTCAGTTTTACATTTTTTATCCTTTTTCTAGCAATTATTAGTACTTAAGGACGTTCGCGCGAAAATTTTTCAACATTGATTTTTTTCTGAAACTTTTACCACTGTGAGATGATGAGTTAGTTATGTCAGAAATGTAAAAAAAATGGGGGGTCACCAACTTCGTTTTGGAGAGAACATGCCCGGAAAAACACCCAAAATGTGACAAAATAGGGCTTCGTTAGCGAATAATGCCAGTGTCTGTAAACCCGAATATATTGCAATTAAATCTTTGAAGGGAAATCTTGTCTGCCAAATATTGTTTAAGTGGACTTATTAAGTGAATTTAGTCAACTGGTGAGGTTCCTTGAAGATCAAGTTCACATTTAGTGACCACAGTTTCACGCGCCTTGCAGCCGCAAGATGGCAGGATTTGATGTCCCGTAAGCAGAAATCTTGAAAATTTTTAAACTTCCCACATTGATTTTTTGTACATATTTGGACAACGTGGAGAGAATTGTAAATAAAATCCGTTTCTGGAAAGAAAAATAGGGGTCACCAAACGTCCAAGGCCGTTAAATCCGGGCAAAGCTATAGCAATGGCCTTTTGCCCTATCATTTCTCATTTTATTACTTAGCGCGCGCGCTCATGTATGACGTGGCGTGTGCATTTGCGTGCGCAGTAAGGATGCGCAGAAACAATTGGCGCGAACGTCCTTAAGTAGGCAAAACCCTTAAAGTGCCCCTGTGACCAAAAAATCAATTCATATTTTTGCTTGGATTTCAAAACTATATTAACAAAACACTAAGTGACCCACGTTTTAAGCCTTGATTTCAAAAAGACACCTCTATTTTAACTGTAATTTTCCTATTTAATGGTCCGCCATTACTAACATTATGTTCTTGAGAGATCTGGATCGAGGAGAAAATGACGTCATAGGCTCACTAGTTTAAGAATGCAATACGTGTGTATGCCGCAGAATTAATATGCAGCACGGGGGTTTTGGGCTTTCAGACTTTTAAACTCACGCTTTGCATATATAATAACCTGCGTTCACAGGCTGAAATTTTAAGCTAGTGAGCGTCTGACGTCACTTTCCCCTGGATCCAACCGTCTGAAGTCCAATCGGTCAGTTTTGAACATGAGTAATGGTGGACCGTGAAATCCAAAACTTACACTCAAAGTAAACGGCCTTTGCATAAAAATCAAAGCTCAAAATTTTGCCAGTCAGGTGTTAAGCAAACACACTTTCAAATCTGAAGGAAAAAAGGAAGTGGTTTTTTTGATCACAGGTGCACTTTAAGCAAAGTGTCGTTTGCAACAAATTTAGGATACGAAGATTCAAGAGAGCCAATCACATTTCAAAGTATGGTATCACACAAGACAAATTTTTATAATGTTTTACAACATAGCGCTATCTTAAATAAGAGGTCACACATTGAAAAAGCAAACAACTGTGATGTCTCCTATGATTTGTATTTGACACACTGTCATATAAGTACATTGTAGAACAACCTGTGGTCACCATCTGACAAAGTAAATCCAAAACAATTACCGGTATTTTTGTATCCTGGAAAACTTCCCACTCACACTACACCTTCCTGTTGAATTTTCCTGTAGCCCCATGGTTATGCACTAGTCATTTGTTTCCCCCACCCCTTGACCCCCGGGATGGGTAGGGAAATTACATTTGAATGGTTGTAAAGTAGGTGTATTTACACTGGGGACTAGAGCAGACAAACACACGTAATTCCCCCACCCCTCTGTTCCTAAAAGATTCTGAGTCATCAAGGAAATGTTAGGGAGATTACCACAATATACAGTTCTTGCCATTTGTGTGTGCCACATGAACTATATAAGGAACGAAACAAACAAAAAAAAAAAGAACTGGATAGAAACAAGACAGGAATAAGCGACCAATAAAGAAAAAGTTTAGACATGATTGCTGTTCTTTTGTTTTTTTTGCACGTGTGAAAATACTCATTACCATTGCTCTTCGTTTCTTTTCAGTCCCAGTCCTCCTAGGTAAGAATTCCCCGATATTTTCCCCTGTATGTCCCCAGAGGGGTAGGGCAGAGGAACGAAAATCTTGTAATTTCCCTACCCCCTAGAGGCATAATTGTAGCGTAATCTCGCGTAATTGCCCTAGTAATTTCCCCATATGTCCCCACTATCCCCGGTGGTCGGGGGTGGGGGAAACAAATGACTAGTGCATTAGCCTGTTTTTCATTACATTATTTCGTAGTTTCTTTTTTTTTCACTAGATCCTCAAATACCCATTCATCTGTTTTTGTTGTTAATTACATCTGGTTCTTAATCTCTCGCTGTGAAATCAGTCCTCTGTAGACTGTATACATTGCTGAATTTACCGGTAACTGTGATATTGAATGAACAGATTCCTTTGGGGATAAGTGTAGCAGCTGGCGTTCGTGTTGGAAACTCTCTTGGTGGAGGCAATCCTCAGGCTGTCAAAAGAACGATCAAGGTTGCTTTTGGACTTATAGGTAGGAGAGAACAATAATTTATGGGCATTAGACTAGAGCTTGGCAGGCGCCATTAATTTTTTTGGTGTGGACCCACATTTACAATGTATTTGTATTTGACAAGATATAATTTGCAAGAATGCACAGAGTATTCAGACTCTTCCAGTCCTAGTACATGTAGTTTAGGGGGGACAATAATTAATTATTTTCGCATGAAGCTACCGTAGTTTTTAAATCAATGGCCTCTCTCCCACAAGTCTCCTATAGCTCAGTGGTAGAGCACATCCAGACTAGTAATTTTGGAAGGCTTTAGTTAACTCCTGCAGAGGAGCACTCTAAGTATTTCTGAGCATTCCTGAGCCTTGGATATTAAAGGT
>NW_027179733.1:97500-100000 GCF_036669935.1 Montipora foliosa
CAGTAGAGAGAATGTTGGGACTAGCAATTGTTTTTTAAACCCATGGTCCTCTCCTCTCGGTTTTTTTTTTGGTCAAGATGGCACAATAGAGCAAATCGAAGGATTATTCATTGCGTTTTACCCAATTACACCTGCCCTGCAGGATAACCTTGTTTGGAACTGCACATCTATTACGAAAATATAAATATGAGTCCGGGATATGCCAGCATAGAAAACGTGGAGACAAATTTATGAGAATATAATATTTACTTTATTAAACAGCTTTAATTTGGATGATCGGAGTACCCGGAGAAAAGGCGTTCTCGGCAGAATAGAAAACCAACTAATTCAAACCACATAAGACGCCGACCTGCGACATATTGGTCGAAAACGCATGCTCTAACCTCTACGTCAGCGCTGCTGTTAGACAGAAGATCCGTTATGGTGTTTTAAGCTGCAGTTGAATTTATTGCATTCCAGGCTTTTCTTTACACAATTCTTCTGTGGAGAACAAATTGGGGGAGGCAGGCTGAAATCGTGAGTATTTTCTGTAATTTTATTCAAACATATCGTGAAATACGGTTATAAAAAGGGGTTAAGGTGGATACAATGTCCTCTTTGAATCGGAAGATCACAAAGTCTCAACTAGTTTCATCGTCCACAGGTATTTTCTTGTGAAATCACTTCGCTGGGTTCGTGATAAGTGAGGCTTTTTAGCGAAAATCGAGCCTCCAAAAGCTCCAAAGATTTTGGGCATACAAACATCCAGACATTTCTTATTCTTGAAACGTTGCCGAATGGTAAAACTGACAAAACGTTTTTCTCATGATTTTTTTAATAAGGCACAGCGAAGAACTGCAGCCAAATCTGTGACGGAGACAACTTCGGACGGTTCATTAAACGGAGTCTGTTTATACAAGCGGAAAGGAGATGACAACAGAGAAGAGAAAGGTTCGTAATCTTGAGTTATGCTACTTCGATTGTCGTCAAATGGAAGGTGATGTCCTTCAATACGGAACAACTGGTTTGCCTTTCATAGCGAATAAAGTGCGATGGAATGTCGCAAGTACATGTGATTGCGCTATGGCGATGTCTGTTCTTGTACCTGACTTAAAAATGATAAAAATGTGTGCCTGAACACAGGGAGCCCAGACAATGTTTGCGTACGTGTTCGAGATTTTAAAAACTTGTATGGGAATATCTTGAAGTTCGTGAAAGTGAAGGTTTTAGACGAAATTGAGAGAAGGGATCCTCGCACTTAGCTTGACAATTTAAGCAATTGTCTCTAAAAGATACTGAAAAATTCAGCTGGCTTCAACGGAATTCGAACCCATGACCTCTAATGCAATGCTCTACCGACTGAGCTGTGAAGCCACTTAGTTGGGAACAGGTCAATTTGTTGAGCTCATCGTGTGTTTCCGTGAAAGGACTTGACTCATAGCTCAGTTGATAGAGCATTACAGCGGCATCGCAGTGGTCACGGGTTCGAATCCCGTTGAAACTACCTGAATTTTTCCGGGACAATAGACAGTATTCTTAAAGGGGCACCGTCATGAGCTGCGCATGCTCGAGTTTGTTGCTCTCGAGCCCACGGAAAATTCTAGCCGCCATCATGTATTCACGCGTGAGTCATGTATATTCGCCGGAGTTTCTCCATTTTGAATTTGTCGATTCAACTTGAAAAAAGTTAACCTAACACTTTCAAGTTTTCACAAGACGCTAGCGCATGCGCTTCTCGTGACAGTTTCCCTTTAAGTGGCGGCCAAGAAATTATTCTTTTGTCTTTTTGCTTATCCTCTTGCTTAACCTCACTATGGAGCAAAAGTTCTTTTGAATTTTGTCCGTGCTAACGAGGTTAGTGAGGATGATTAGCATGATGACAAAAGAATAATTTCTTCGCCGCCATTTATGAATGCGGTCTATTGCTTAACTTTTTCAGAGACAATTGCGTAAGGAAGCTCGAAATAGTTTCTCCTTTTTTCACACAAATTAACATATTCTGCCCTTAGATATAGTTAGGGTAATCAAATCAAGGAGAGCAGGGGTGGCGCAGTGGTGAATGTACTCGCCTCTCACCAATGTTGCCCGGGTTCGATTCCCGGTCCCCGCGTCATATGCGGGTTGAGTTTGTTGTTGGTTCTCTTCTTGCTCCGAGGGGTTTTTCTCCGGGTACTCCAATTTTCCCCTCTCCTCAAAAACCAACACTGCCAAATTCCAATTCGACCGGAATTAGCCTGTACCAGGCTCCCAGATGTTAGGGAAAGAGAAAAAATGCGTGCGAAAAATGAGTGGGGGCTTGGCCCAAGCCCCCACTCGCGTTTCCCACGCAGTTGTTTTCGTTTTCCCGACTATCTGGGAGCCTGGAAACAGGCTAATCCGGAATGCACGGAACATGTTGAACGAGCTCCTGAGCACTCTTAAGGTGTTCCGTGGGTAAACAAATTCCATTCCATTCCATCAATGAAATTTGGCCAGGGTATTTAGTACCCATGACAGATTTCTCACATCACACGTTCCTCCA
>NW_027179733.1:110000-112500 GCF_036669935.1 Montipora foliosa
ATGATTAAAAAAATAGGGGTCACCGATGATCCAAGGGAGTAAAATCGATGTGATTTTACGAAGCTCTTGGAAAACTTCGTTTGTCACGTTTTTGCGTGACCTGTCGGGGAAGGACTGGAACCCAAGAGAGGATCGATCGTTGAAGGGATGAAAGGTTTTTACCCCAAAACAAAGCTTTCTCGAGCATAGCAACGAAGTTTTAAGCAGTCGTCATCTTCATTTGGTTAGTGTTTTGTATAATATTTCCCCATTGCCGTCATGCTCGTCTTCTGGAGTGTGGTTTTTGTGAAATTTAATCGCTGGTTTTTTCCACGAAGGTCCGCACTATTCAAGCCGACGAGGACGAAAATACTGCTCTATTTTCACGAAAGTAAAGGATAAGAACTTCAAAAACATACATTCATTTTGAACTTAAGTTCGTAGGGTAAAAAAAACATTAAAAAAAGAAACAGCCCCATTAAATGTACGCAACGGTTGGTCCTCGAGTTTTCCAAACTTTCAGCCACTACTCGATCAGCAGCTACCTTTTAAAGAGCTTTTCCATCCTCCCGCTCACTTCTCTTTAACGTTTCATGATGATTCGGAAATAAATGTGCCATTCTTTTGCCGGCCTGGAATTTTTTGCCTGGTGTTTTTGTCGCCATGTTATTTTAACTAATGCTTGAACAATATTTATGAAAGTCAAGTAGACTAGTGCACGACTGATAAAAACAACGCGAACATCAGTCGTGCAGTAGTCTACTTGACTTTCCTAAATATTTTGAACCAATTTTGACTGATCACGATCTTCTCTTATCCAACGCTGTGCAAGACTTATCGTCCACGGTTTCTGCAAAGGTTTTAAAACCTCAACTTCACTAATGCTCGAAGTAATGCGTGACATATTACAGTCGCGTTACCTGCGCAGTAACGTTGCGCACAAACAATTAGCGCGAACGTCCTTAAAGCAAATATGTTGCTTGTTTCAATAAATGTTTCGGTGGAAAATATTTCTGTGAAATTTCCAGCTTTTGTAAAGTTATCATGTTGTGTAATTTTCGAGCTTAGCAAATTTGCATACATGTGGGGAAATGTGATACGGGGAGAATTTTTGTGGTAACGCATAAGTCACGAAAATAAACAGGTCTGTTGGAAGCGTGCTTGAGTTTCCACAAAATGACCCCCAAAATCGGCAAAAGATTGTGACGCTAATGAATAATAAAGTAGCTGCTATTACCAAAACGATGGAATTACCTGGTGATAAATAACCTTGTCTTGGAGAATAAATTTTTGATTTTCCAGAAACAATGGTCAACCTCTCAGAGTTGGGCGATTGTGATCTTTGTGTTGAATTCGCACATTTCTTGTCAAAATTTATAACAATCGAAAGAAAAAGAAAACTAACAAAAACAAAAACCCGGTAGCTTGGCATCATTTGACACAGTTGCTTCAATGTTTCGCGAGTAAACATGCCGCGGTAAAATAACGCGGTAACTTGATCAGAGCACCCCCTGAATTCGATGTGCGATTTACTCGGTGTAGCCAAACTTGTACAGTCCCAAACTGTTTTTCGCTGATGGTAACTTTATATTCGTGGTTCAAAATTAATGTTGTTTTCATGTCGTAGATTTTGTTACCGATGGCAAAATATTTTATTCTCGATCGACCGTCCTGAAACTTCCTTCTGCTCTTCTTAAAAATTGTGTATCCATATTTATTTACTTTTACATCAATATTTGTTTTGCATAAAGCAAGCTAACAAAATCTGTATCTTGCTTGGTTCGCAGTTGATAGCATGAAATTAGAATTTTCGGTCCTATGCTTCTGTTACTAAGTGGTATATTTCTTACTAACCCCGCCGAACAGGTTATTAACTTCAGCTTTCAACTTTTGTTTGTAAAGCTGTCAGATGCTGTCAGTGCACGCTTACACTTGTGGTGGAAAGAAGTTGCATGATCAACATGTCAGCCCAGAAGCCAATGTTTCTCGATTCCCTTTTATTTTCTTCAATCTCTCTGGGTTCAGTACTTTGCTAGTAACCACATGTCTTCTCAAGGGGCTATTTATCTAAGACTTCTACCATGGCGCTACAATGATAGACAATACCAAAACAATATCATGTACTGTTAGACCTACATATTACGCAAAGACAACTGTCAACATGTCATCTCAGAAGACAATGTTTTTCACTTCCCATTTATTTTCTTCAATCTTTCTGGGCTCAGTACTTTGCTAGTAACCACATGTCTTCTCAGGCTATTTACCGAAGACTTCTACCATGGCACTACAATGATAGACAATACCAAAACAATATCGTGCACTGTTAGAGCTACATGTTACGCAAGGACAACTTGAATCTCCTGGAAGACAACACACAGCTTACTTGACTTTATGGAATAAATCGCTGTGTTACTTCACTACCACACGTAAGCAATGCATGTCAATTTTTTTTAAAGAGGACAGGAATTTCTTCTTTCTGACAAATGATTAATTAATAGGCCGGTAGCCAGGTTTTTAACCT
>NW_027179733.1:122500-135000 GCF_036669935.1 Montipora foliosa
ACAAATGCCGTAAACAAGATGTTCTGGCTTTTAACTGAATGAAGAGATTTATTTATCAGTTACCAATAATTGCACCTACCTCTAGATTATTTCCTCATTAGTTGCGGTGTTCCTAAAAGCGGTCGAAGTGACAAATTAATTACTAACATTCCTCTTCGGGGCCTCTTTTGATCTCCTTTTTCTTTGCAGATAATCTCACATAAAAAGAAGTCTAAATTTGACCTATCGGTGTCTGCTCAAGCGATTCCGTCAACAGTCAAACAGCATCCAACGAAAAACAAGCAGCTTTAATTTGAAGTACAAAGTGACTTACAGTGACAGTGTCCCGGGACAGTGTGCACGATGACATAGACATCAATCACGGTCAAAACCCGAAAAAAGTGAGATTTGCCATTAAAAGCGCGTGACCGATTCTTCAACAAGGCAACCCACTTGCCATGACAACTGTCATTCAAACATTACCAAATTTGGTAACTAAATCGGATGCTTCATTTTTTGCTGCGTCCAAGGAAGGTTCAGTTCTCCTCGTTTCCGATTGTAAATGAATTGTTTCGCTAAGTTAGGAAGCAGATGAAAAGGGAATCAATGCCGGACTGAAATACTATGAAATCCTCGTAAACCTTTGGTAAGCGTTTTAAATGAACTAATTGTTGATTGTTTTCACGTGACGTCATTAAATTCTAAAATGAAAATCGCAAAATATGTACCTGCACCACCTTGAATATAATCGAGATTTAAATCCTTTTACAAGTTCTTAGAGCTGTAGCGTCTTTCGTTTTGAAAATACAGCATTTTTAATTTCCTTGTTCCGCCTTGCGTCAGTTGCGTGACACCAAGATAAGCCAAGTGGCTGTTTGGTTGGAAACAAAGGCGTCATTAAATTCTAAAATGAAAATCGCAAAATACCTACCTGAACCACCTTGAATATAATCTAGATCTTTTACAAGTTTTTAGAGCTGTAGCGTCTTTCGTTTTGAAAATACAGCATTTTTAATTTCCGAGTTCCGCCTTGCGTCAGTTGCGTGACACCAAGATAAGCCTAGTGGTTGTTTGGTTGGAAAAAAAAAGGCGTTTTTTTTAAACTTTCAACAGTTGTAACGTGGCAGATCTTAAGAGATTGTGTTGATGCGTATGAGTATCAGCTCATGACTGAAAAGCACGCGTTTTCATAGCAAAGCAAATTCCAAATGGTTTTGTTGATTTCCGGCGGCCATTTTGGTGTACAATCATTTAATATTAGTACACCAAAATGGCACCTCGAAAGCCCACTTGCACCTTACAGGCATTGTGTGCCGTGGAACAATTTTCATTTATGAAAATCCCGTCAAAGCTGAAATTCATCAAATCAGATTGCTATGATAAGCAATGCGAATTTCCACAACAAAACAAACGGTAGATAAGCCTGTCGGTTAGGTGACCCTATTGGGTGGAATGATGGAACGGAGTGGTGGAACGGCGGAATTGCGGAAAACATGGAATATTGTAAAATATGAAATATATGGAATATTATAAAACACGGAAAATATGGAATATTTTGAAACAAGGAATATATGGAACATTCTAAAACACAGAATATACAGAATATTCTAAAATGCAGGATGAGAGGAAAGTCTTTTAAAAAGGGATATAAATAATATGTTTTTTTGCCCATAAGTAGTCTGGGTAGGATGAGTTTTGAAAGTTTTGAGTTTTGAGTGAAGCTCCAGCATTTGGCTAAGTAGCCTGACTTCAGGCTGTTATACACAATTGCGGTCTCATTCACACAGAAACCCTTCAAGCTATTCCTGCCAAGCCAACCACATGCTGGCAACGTCAGACCACAACACCAGGAACTCTGTCCCCTACTCTTTTTGACTAGTGTGTGAGATCTTTAATGTCCCAAAGAGTTAATGAACAAGGGCTGTGAGACGGGACCTCAGGCTAATCATCCTTATCCAAGAAGACTAGAAAGTCTAACCACTTGCAGATGTAGTTACAAAGGCAGCCTTTTCTCCTCAGTTATTGAAAGACTCTGAGTGTTGGTCCGGCCGGGGATATGAACCCACGACCCCTTGCATGGAAGTCCAGTCCGCTCTCGATTGAGCGAACCAGTCGGCGGAACATAACTTCGGATGATAATTAAATACATTTCCTTGCGACTAAAGATAAAAAATGTGTTACAGAGAAGAGTTCACCCCTGGGCGATATATTTCCCTGCTTCCGTTTTTGTGCCTCTCTAAGCCTGCAAACAATTTCTTGCTATAAGCCTGTCATACATGTATGTCAAACCAGGGACAAGGTTTGACCTGACCTGCAGCTATCCTGGTCGAATAAAAATTTTTTTCCACACTTATTAAGTGGGATGCCTGTGGCAGACTACTTTATAAATTGCTTGGTGTCTCGTTTTCATTGTCTTGTTTTTCTTTTTTTTAATTTGTGAAAACTTTACACAGTATTTATTTTAAGCGAATTGGAACAAAAACGTTGTTTAAGATGGGCTGATTTTTTTCGCACTTTCATAAAGCATTTTTCTGCCACTATGATTAAATGTTGAATTTGTCTTCTAACTTCAGCTCACTTATGAAATTTTCAGCTTTTACATTATAGCATTTAAAATCTAAAGAGATGCTTCTGTTATTTAATCAATAAATGTCAATGGAGTTTTCATGGAAGCGATCGTGACTTGACTGGGGAATTAGACATTTTTGACATTGTAATTTTAGCGAAATAAAAATCGGTCAGTGTAAACTGCAGACTGCAGACTGCAGACCGGGGGTAAAATGCAGACCGAGGTTATAACGTAACTGTTGAAAAAGCCCAAACCCATTAGAAATGCTAACAGTTAAGCCTAAATATTGTTTTAGGCCCAATTAGGCCTAAGGTTAGCATTTCTAAGGGGTTTGGGCTTTTTCAACAGTTACGTTATAACCTCAGTCTGCATTTTACCCCTGGTCTGCAGTCTGCATTTTACATTGACCGAAATAAAAATTGGTGTCAAGATGGTTTTCACAGTGACATGAAAAAATTACAAAATAAAAATTGCGAGGTCTTCTGAATTTTTATCTAAACAAGGGTTGAAGATGAGCTAGAAATAAAATAATTTTTTTTTCCAGTTCGGTAAACTCTTTTGTTTCGAAAATACAGCATTTTGAATTTCCGAATTGTCACCTTGTGTGAAATCACAATACAAAGCTGGTTGAAAAGCATGTCTCTTCCTATGATTTTCAGAAGTTTTTAACATTTCAAGTACATTACAAGATGTTTTCAAACAAATGTACTTTATCTCATGAGCAAAACTAGTAAGCGCTTTTGTGGCAAAGTGAACTCCAGGTGTTTTCGTTGATTACCGGCCACCATATTGGTGGACCACGGACAGTCCACCAACATGGCGGCATTGTGTGAAATGCTTCGGCAAGTTAATGACTGAGAAAGGATGTACTGCACAGACCTGAGAATTGGAGAAGTGGTTTATATATTTCAAGTTGTTTGCTTCTTTTATTAAACGGTTTCGAATTTGTTTTTTGTGGCATGACAATGAAAACAATCTAAACATGCGTGCACTGCCCAATGCTGTTTTGGCAATATTGCTGCTATTGTTTTGCCATTCTATTCTCACGTTGTTGCTTCCTTTTTTTGCCATTCTAGTCGAACAAAATACATTTGTTCAAATCCTGAATAATGTTAACTTTTCTAATTTAGTTATTGAAATCACGGTGAGGAATGTATTTTGAGTCCCTGAAAATTCGCTGTAAAACTGGTCATAAAATCTTATCAGTCCAATGCAAACACAAACAACATGCATTTGTGGAACAGTACCCTTGTTGATTTCACTGTACATTGTGTGTTATTTAATTTAAATCAATGTAAATGAGTTTTTGGGGAACACCTCGTGCAAACTTTGAAATCCAAACTGCATGAATATGGACGGGAGTGTTTACATTTTCGGCATAACATTACTAGTAAGATGACCTGAAACACAAGTTGCAAATGAAAACAAATCAAAATGAAACTTGGCCATTATGCATTATGGCCATAATAATACATGTACATATTAAAAGGCCACCTTCGCATTTGGCTTTCTTGAGTGCAAATATATATATTTTTTTATTTCGTATTGTAACAGAAGATCCTGGTCAGCCTGTCTGGTCAGACTGATCGTTTGCTAGTCAAAACCTCAAATGTACCCGACAAATGTCCAATGACCAGTGCCTATTTGCGGGTTTCCGGTCTCTGTCGATTGTGCCAAAACATCGCAGGCGCACTTTCCCACACTAAGAGAAGGAAAAATGTGGAAAGACGATGGTAAGTGTCTCAATTGCCTTTAAGACATGTACAAACTGTTATCATTTCTTTTACAAGCTGATTTGCTAAGTCAGTGCCTTTTTTAAGGTCTTTGCTACAAAACCTAATTCATAGACCTAATCGGCTAACTCAATGTTGTACCCAATTCAAACCCTTTGGGAATAAAACGTTTTGTTCCAGGTATTTCCATATCATTTAAATATGAATGTTATATTATCTTGCAAATACAAAACACAAAGAATCTTAGTCCCGGGAGATTTGAATTGGGTACAACATTGAGTTAGCCGATTAGGTCTATTCATACACGATTTCCCTAGAAGGTGTTGTTATGATATGTCACAGGCGGACCACCCTCTGTCGGTGTTTTTGTTATTGATCTGTAGAAAGATAAATACATTACAGCGGTTGCAATTTGCTTGGCAATAAAGTTTGAAAGCAAATAATTCAATGAAAGAACAAGCAAAGTGTCAACCAAGTCCTGCGTTATGTTTTTTTGGTCGTTCTAAGCTGTTTTTAGGAGTCATTTTGCGAGATGTTTTCTTGATCGCCAGTTAGAGAGTCAAGAACATTGATAAGGCAGGCAACACCTAGCTGCAGGCCTGTGACCTCATCTAGGGATGTCCCCATACCTTCGCTGAATTTGAGCTTCAGTGCTGTTGCCAAGCGTTGGGATGCCAACGGTCACATTGCACTGATTAGTAGATTTGAATAGACTCAAATGCTTCAAATTCCTTTGATCTGGTTTCTTGGACCGATCATGTTGAGAAAGCTTTATTATAGATTTAAGGATCGCCTTTCTCTGTGAATTTTCCTTCTCTGAGTGTGGGAGAGTGTGCCTGCAATGTTTTGGCACAGTCCAAGAGGCACAAAAATGAAAGCGGGGACACATATTGCCCAGGGGTGAACTCTTCTCTGTAACACATTTTCACATCTTTTGCCGCGAGGAAATACAAAATTATCATCCGAAGTTATGTTATCTTACCCAGAGAACTCACAGGCAAAAACTGTATTATTTTATTTTATATCCTTTTTTTAAAAAACGTTCCTCTCATCATGCGTTTTAGAATATTAGATGCATATTCCGTGTTTTAGAATGTTCTGTATATTCTGTGTTTCAAAATATTCCATATTTTCGGTGTTTAAGAACATTCCATATATTCCGTATTTTAGAATATTCGGTGTATTCCACATTTCTGCCGTTCCATTATTCTGTCAAATAGGGTCACCCTGTCAGTGGAAGGTAGGTCTTTAAAAGTTTTGTGCCAGGACGTTTCGGCCAATAACTAAAAAATGGTGTACCACACAGAGTTGAGAATTTGAGAAGTTGTTTATGTATTAGTCTTTTATAAGACTTCCTTTTCTCTCCCTTTTTCATCGAACGGTTTAGAATTTAGTTTTTTGTTGTGAGGCAGTGGAAACGATCTATAGGCAGTGGCTATTATGGGACCCATATACTGACCTACATGTATAAATTATTTTCTTCTAATAGAATGATTATTACAGGTTCTAAGGGAAATAGTCAAAACAATTGTACATGGACAGGACCCACCATACATCGAAAAAGATGGTGGTATCTTCTTGTACCCCATCCCTCCCACCTTAAAAGATGGTCTCTTGGTTGTTTAACCCCCTCTCTGTCAAGAGTAAGCACTGACGAAAAGATTCAAATCTCGCTGTGCTGACTTCCTGTAGAAGCCTCATTTTCAGTATTCAGGTCAATAATTTTCATCAGGTAAATGGTGTCTTGTATACCACCCCTCCCCTTAAACAAGGTGGGTCCTCTTCGAGTACACTTGTTTTGCCACTTCCCTAACCCTAACCTTGAACGACATAGCCATGCAGTTATTGAAAGCTAAGCATTTTAAAGTGGGTGCTTACACATAAATAACTGTTTATCTCAGTGCTTTTTGAAATGGGTGCCAGACTAATGCGAGAAACACAAGGCAGGTCAGATGGCTGGTGACATTGAACAAAGGAGGTATTTTGTCAAATTAAAGAGGCATCAATGCCGTTGTTCGATAGCTGAACTGTACATGTATATAAAAGAATTTATGAAAAGGTAAGACTTTCTGAGTGTCATTGAACCTGTAACAATCATACTAAGAAGACTCTTGTATGAATAGCAAGTGTGGGTTGGTGTATGGGTCCCGTACAAATAGCCACTTTGTGATTTTATCAGTTTTACGCAGAAATACATGTTTTAGGCTTTCTTTTGCTCCAGAATTGGCTTTGAAGCTTAAAATTTATGGTCTTCATGATCATTAATGTTACGAAAATATCATACACTAATAATCTAAAATGGAGTGATTCTAGAATACCCAGCCACTATTGCATTCTTGTAGTGGCACGAACAATCATCTGCTTGCTACCCTGAACTTGTTCACCAGTGAGGAATTAATGTTAGGCACTGGAGTGGTACACCGACCTATACATGCTATTCTCCCCCCGTGGCACCCAATCCCATTATGGCTTAATCTTCTAAAAAAAATCACACTTTCTATAGTTGAGGAAGTGCCTGATTGATATCCTATGAATATTGTTGTTTTTTTTTGTTACATCATGAACAAACACTGACCTAGTTTTAACAATTTTTCTTTTCTTGTGCATATAGTGAGGGAAGATGTCAAAAAAGCCTGAGAAAGGTCAGAGGCCAGTATGGAAGGTCGTCAAAGACGTTAGTTTGGAATTATTTCGGGGGAAGGAAAAAAACCGTCAACATTCTGGTAAAATTTTTCTACATGTAGTTTGTGGTACATAACAGCAATATATCTTAATGACAATCATGATGCATGGTTTCTATTAAAAAAAAAAACAAGGGCTAACTGATTTGATTTTCAAATTTGGTGAATGTGAAAAATACATGAATTTGGTGACATTATATATATCATGCATATATATTTGCCAAAAGAAATGTTTATATCATTAGAAAGCTTATATGGGGGTTACCAAAAGAGTTACCAAAAGAAAGTTACCAAAAGAGTTAAACATGCAAATGTTGTTAGATTTGGAGCTTTATCCCATGTTAAAAAAACAATATGGTTTAAAAGGATACCTTCATTCAAGTAAAAACAGGCATCTCAATTAAAGTTGAAATGATTATTTTTGGTGCAAAACAAGATTCTAATTTCACAAAAATTGTATAACCAGATGTCTAGATAACACAGAAGATCTTTCAGGAGGTTTTTAGCTGATCTAAATTGCCTTTTTGAGCAAAGTTTGAGAGCAAAGTGAGTGTTAATTTCTGTGGAAAAATAGCAGTTTCAACAGGAATTCTTAAATCCATATTTTCTCCAAAAAAAAAAAAAGATGTACATAACTTTGAAAAAAAAAAAATACAGTGCATCTGGAGACATAGTAGGCTACAGTGTGCATCTGGACAAATTTGAGCAAAATCAGTTTTTTAGTTGTGGCTGTCGAAATGTTTGCAGTCATGTGCTTCAGGGTTTTCTTTAAGGTTTTAAGTAGCCGGAGTTTTTTGCAAAGTAGGCGGTTGTGGGTCCAGAGGACCCATACGATGGGCTATAGCCCATCGCTTCTAGGGGGGTCCGGGGGCATGCTCCCCCGGAAAATTTTTGAAAAGTGAATGCCGGAAAATGCATTTCCTGGCATTTTGGGCCATGAAACTCAGACATTAGAGGGATGAATCAAGCTGCAATTATACTATGAAAACCATGTTACTCAAAGAAAGACGAAGCGACATTTCAATAATACAACCCTATAAACAAAAAGTTGAGTGATATGTTATTGTATCTTTTTGGTGGTTTTGCTGGAGCTAACGAGCCTGGCAAATATTGCCACTTGAAAACATGGCACATACTTGAACGACTAGACCAGCAAAGGCTTCTGATTGGTTGTTAAATAAAGAAGCTGATTGGAGGATACTAATTGGCCAATGGCGTAAAGGATGTTTCGATCCTGTTTAGGTGTGAAGATGACACACATTCGTTCCATTGTGTAATTAGCGGGAAAATATGCTTGCGGAACTTGGTTGTAGTAATTTCGAAAATTGAAAATCACTCGAGCGGTTTAAGAGTGATGTAGTTTTTTCCAAAGAGTTTAGGAGTTCCGTAAAGCAGTGAGAGTTGATCAAGAGTGACGTTGGATAAAGATCCGTTGTCATGTTGAACCGTAGAGATGCCCTCGAGAGGACGAGCACTTACGCGGGCAAGTAGAATTTAACTCAGAGGAGCGTTACGTTCAAGTGTTTAAATAAAGTCTACGAGTCCTCAGCTTCTACGTTCGCTATAAATGATCAACTGAAAGGTTCGAAGTGAAAACGAAGGAGCGGTTAGTGAATGATCAGGGGGTAGTTTTGTTCCTCAGTTGAGTTGTGGTAAGAGATGAGTGAACGCAGGCTGAGCGTGTTGCTCGCAGAACATCATATGTAAAGAAATTTCTGGTTTGAGAACAAAATTTTTGAAAGTGCTTCTTTGTTTACAATTTTTTTTTATGATTGCGGCGTGATTAAAGGAAGTTTTGCGCGGACTAAAACGTCCTTGAGTGATTTTTCCTTCCTGTAAGATACAATCGGTGGCTGTTTAAAGGGAACCTCCACTAAAACAACAAAATAACTTTAAACCACAGAACATAATGTTTACAGTTGGAATTGCTCAATCATTTTCCAATGAAAACGTTTGTATTCGAGAAAAATAAATTCCAAAAACGCTTATTTTGGCTTTCAAATTTCCTGGGCGACGCCATCTTGAATAATTGTGACGTAACTTGGTTGCTTTATTGTTCTGATACAAAGAGCGATTGTTCTGGAACAATAGGGCAACCAAGTTACGTCACAATTATTCAAGATGGCGGCGCCCGGGAAATTTGAAAGCCAAAATAAGCGTTTTTGGTATTTATTTTTCTTGAATACAAACGCTTTCATTGGAAAAAGATTGAGCAATTCCAATAGTAAACATTATGTTCTGTGGTTTAAAATTATTTTGTTATTTTAGTGGAGGTTCCCTTTAAAGATATCGAAATCCAATATGGCGGACAACAAATCATATTGTTCCTACTTTCCCGCCACCGCAGCAAGATTTTTTCAAAACGAAAGTCTCAAGCATAACGTTTTTAAACTGCCCTTGAGTCAGAAGTCTTTTATGTGTTTTCAGAAAAGATAGGCACTGCAAATTTATATTTGTATTGAGCCAAAGTAGTTTAGACCTCATAAACATCATCTCCTCTACATGTCTTGACTCTTTAAACAATGAAAGTAGCCGGCGAAACCTGACAGAGAAGCCGGCGAACTTCGCCGGCTGCCGGCTCTTATATACAACCCTGTGCTTGAACTTTCTGTGTTGATACACATGTAGTCCATGGGATTTCACAACATACCCAAAGTCCTATTTCAGTTTCGTGTCATCTCTTGTTAAATGCTTAGGATAAATTGTAATCAGGTTATTGTTAATATAGTTTTTAATTTCAAATACTAGCATTTCTATCAATACTAGTGTAACTTATAATACTAACCTTACATGTATAACACTAATAATAATTATTCCTTGCAAGAATCTAAACATTACTGACACAGCACGTTACGCGTCTCCGAAAAACTAGCCAATCAAAATCACTTCCGTTAAGCACTTGACCAACCTCGTTCCCAGGGTCCTCTCGGCTTTCAATATGGCGGCGGGTCTTGAGAAGACCCTGGCACACAGTGAACTAAAAAGATCGCTGATTGGTGCTTTTCTCACATAAACTCTGATTGGTTTAATGTCGAAAGAAAGATGGCGGCTAGTGAGGAGAGCCAGAAGAAGAACAGAATTCGTGTTTAAATCATTTTCAAAATTGTAGCTGTTCCGTAAGAAGCAGCTGCAAATTAACAAGCATAACAGTCAAAAATAATTCACCGTTTTTTCACGTTGTACGATGATCTACATCAGGCCTCGATTCCAATTAAAACTACGCTGGCTTTTCACGGCCTCTGGCATAGCGATCGCTCTATAATATAGAAGGATATAATGGTGTTTGAAAGACGCAACGGTAATTAAGTGATTTTATTTCGTACGTACCTTTACGTTTTGGTTCATTTTGGCGTCTCACAATAGACCAATTTCGATATATTAAAATTCAGTCCTAAACAAAAGACATCATCTCGAGGCTCTGGGGAATAAATATAAGGATTTGTATGAGTTTATTCCCCAGAGCCTCGAGATGATGCCTTTTGTTTTGGACTGAATTTTAATATATCGAAATTGGTCCATTGTAATTCCTTGACGCGAGTATTGTTACTGCTGTTCAGTGTTTGCACCATGTCAGATTGTTACAAATTACAAAATTGTGCAACAGGGTTCATAGATTATTGATGTGGTTGATTTAGCAGTTGTATGTGGTTCTGTTGACTCGTGTGACAGCTGCAACAAAGGCGGGTCTGTTAAATACAGGTCAAGACTAGAGGTCGCTGGTCCAATAATCAACAACTAAGCCAAAAGTTTCCCCGAGACCTGAAACAACATTTTTGTTGAGTGATTAGCGCTAGCAGACACTTTTGGTGTTGTTTATTTGTCTGCAGCACGGTGACATGTACACTCACCTGTGGAATGTGACCTGTGTTTTATTTCAATAGACTTGCAGCTGCAGTAATCCATATTCTTTCCCATCCCTTCCACACTCTTCAGCTAGTGGTGCACAGAGAGATCTAGCTCGGTCGGTTTTCATTGTTGCCTTTTACTTTCATTAATAAAAAATATTAATCTCCTCACCCCAAACAAAGTGCATGTCATCTTGTAATTTTCCAAGAGAGTTATTTAAGATTGTGAAGTCTTAACAATAATTATTATTCTTGAAAATAATTTTAAGGCTTATCCTTATAGTCTTATTGACCTGTTAACTTGCTAACGACTTCAATTTTTGCTTCTTCTGATTTAAAAATATAAATATGTATATTAAACAGTATTCTTTAATTTTGTACACATTACTTTTTTAGCATCACACTCCTTTGAGTTTTCTTGTACTCCAATAATTTAAGTTGAATTATTCGTTTTCAAAACATGCTTTGAAAATATTCTCTAGCATTGCTCAAGTTGTGGCATTTTAATTACTGTCTGAAGATGTGGTACATCGAGTGATGTGGGGGAAGATTGCGGACTGGACAGGGGGATTGGGAAATAAAATTGAAGGTGACAAAGCACAGGAAATTTGCAACTTCACCAGCAACAAGAAACTATTTCACAAAAATAAATAGTGTTTTGTTTCTGGAATGGTAAGGGCAGGAGAAAACATAAAATACTGTAGTGTGGGTCATTTGGTCGGTCATATATATATTTTGCTTTGTCTATTGAAACTCTCAACAAAGAAGGACAAAAATGTGGACGCAAACTATCTGAACGGTTAGAAGCCTGTCAAGGAATATTAACCATTAAAGAGAAGAACATAATGATACTTGTCTACAAATACCTAATTTTCCTTCAAATGCCACAGCATAAAATTTCAAATTCCATTTTCTGTGAATCTTCCATTACTTGTGGTACATGTGAACCTAGGAAGTTACCAGTACTAGCTTTAAAATAATAACTGGTTCCTGGAAAACCCAATTTACTACCGGTACTACAACTCACCAGTGGGAAGATTGTTTACATTACTTATTACCATGAAGAGAGATAGCTTTGGATTTTTCAACAATATGTCCCTTTAATATAACCGAAAATCATTCAGATAGTGAAAACTTCATATTTATGACCCATTTCGTTCACTTTCATGCTTGTCAGCATTATGATTTGCTATACTTCAGGTTCACATGTTCACAAGTTTGTTTTTACGTCTCATAGATGTTCAGATGTTCAATTACAAACTCTGTTTTGAATGATCACTCTACTTCATTGTATAAATAGTTCACCCTGAAGTCTAAATAGATACAATTCGTTTCTGAGTAAATGAAATGAAACAAAAATGTAGTTTAAGGAATGGAGGCAAAAACAAACCGTGCCATTGTCACTGCCTCCGAAACAGCAGATTAAAAGCCAGTTTGATAAAACAGCAAAGATCCACCCCTAACCCTGGGCTCATTTGACAAGAACTGCTAAAGATGATGAGATGCTTATGTTTAGGACTTGCACAAATTGTGCCCTTTTTTAATTAGGCTCAACAGATTTCATGAGCAGCATTCCAAGACATCACATTGTCTTCACTGGTAGGACAAGACATGGAAAAGATCTTTTCATAGCTTGAAAAGTGCAAGAAGCAGATTGCTAATCCTATGGAATAGCATGTTCAACAATGTACAT
>NW_027179733.1:155000-159761 GCF_036669935.1 Montipora foliosa
TTCAACTTCCAGGTAAGTCTCGTTTAATTTTCTAATTCTATCAGTCATCTACCGCAGAGATCCCACGAGATTTTAAAGTCGTGTGGTCACTCAGGACATCAAGACCCAATTTATTGTACAGAACCACTAAGTACAATGTATACCAGGCATTAGATAACCTGTACAAAAGTCAACTGAACTTTACAGAACAAAAAATGGTCTCACAATAGGGGTAACAATCAGTGTGTTTCCATAGCAGCAGAGAGGATAGCATGACTAAAACTGTCAGATACATTTAAGGACTGAACTGGTTTGTTGTAGAAAGTGTTGAAAACACAGTCACTGCTCCAACTGGCAGCTTTCATAATTACAGGCAATGTGAGTTATCCAGTAGATAGGGATTTATCCAGTGGATAGCACTATCCACCCTTCTAACAACAATCCACCCTTCGAACCAACCTTTGAAGTCTCAAACACTTGACCACGGTGGCTTCAATAAGCAAATAATAATCGCCACTGTAATTGATACTGTGGGCTGAGCAATTACGGAAAAAAACTCCTTATGTAGTAGTATGTTAAGGTACTTCAGAAAGAAGTACTAATTACTCAAGAGAATGGTGCCTTATAACTGACTCTTAAGTGCAACAAGTAATAGGCTCTAGAGGATGGTCAGGCTTTATGTTAGACAATACATTTTTTTTAAATTTAAATTTAAGTATTTGCTGAGTATATGCATAACAAAATCAACAATTGAAGTTTCCATTTTTTCTAAGTACCTGAAATGTAAGACAAGTTTTATTGGATGTGGGTTGTATATCTCATTTCATTGATTTGATTCTCTATATCTGATCTGGCCTCTTCTTCCAATGGAGGTTGAAAACAGTACAGTGTAATGAACCCAAATGAAGTGCGAGTAAAATTTTCAACCTACCGAACCTACTTTGCATGCCAGAGAGACGGGCCTTCCACGATATTTTCAAAGCGTTCAACAGCACTGTCAGAAGTCAAACGAGTTTTCTTTGCATCAGTAACTCTTCCTCTACCCAAAAAATCATCTGCTAAAGGTTCTCGCACCTTTCCAGGACACTCACATGTACGTAAGTAACTATACGAGAGGATCTTATGGATTCATATAATAATATACAGCCATTTAAAGAGTCAGTATGACTACATTTTAAAGACATTATTACTCAGTGAGAGACGATTCCATTCCATTAGATTTAATAGGTTCTCACTCTTTGCTTTGGCTCCAAACTAATCAACGAAACAAATGAAACAATCATACGGAGCTCTGTGAAACCCTTCGCGGCAGTCGAGTCGTTACCGAAATCGATTGCTCATGCTCAGACTTTCAACCAATCAAAAACTTTATCCAAACGGATTATCCCAGAGACCCGCTGGTCAAGGGGAACGAAGACTCTGGGAAGGAGATTGTGCGTCGACACGATTGTTGCGTTTTCTACTCACCGAAGCACAGGCGCCCCAAGCTCAGTGTGAGCATGGCTGACAAAAATATAAGGATTTGTATGAGAATCCCGATAAAAAGCTTAAGAAGATAATTATATGAAAAATCTCTCAATTAATTAAAAAGCCTAACCTTATTGCCATCGTGGATGGCTTCCTTCCTGTGTGGTTATTTTCCAGATCCGACACGATTTGAGCCATTTCACAATTTCGTGGTTTTCAACGGTTATAATGAAATCCCAAGGCTGGAGACTAAATTCTCAGGTGCCACCAATTTTAGTCAAATATTCCTGGATAAAATATTCCTACGGTCACAATTTCACATCAGAATCAATTGACAAAGATTGAACTTTCATTTCAACCCACTATCAACGCAATAGCAGTCCTGCGAGCAACGTCAGGCGATGAATATTGCAACAAAACAGCATATAAAGGCGGTGCTTTAGCACAAAAGTGGTCACCGCTTCGACCGATGATATCAAACTGACCCTTACCGGGGTGGCGGAACATAGTTTGTCAACCGCATTATTTCTTTATTTCCCTGGGCCTACTGGCATGACTGCATTGACTCAGTCGTCCAATCACAGTCACGCCTCCTTCGTGTTGACAACACATTCGCGAAGCCGGAAAGCATTGAAAGATGTGAGAATGAAAGCCGTAGTAAACAAACTTTAGCGCATTCGTGCCGCTTTTATTAGTTAATAGGATTTTGTACGAAGTAAGCTGTTCGTGATCGTAACTGCATTTATCAAGCCTTCAAGGAATTAACATTAATTATGCAAATAAAATTTGTTCCCGTTGTTTATCAAGCGCATTTTTTTTTCCGTGCGTCTCCCGACATGACTGCATTGACTCAAGCCTTCAAGGAATATATATTGACATGCAAATAAACTTTGTTCGCGTAGGATATTGTCCTACGAATATTTTGTGGCTGGACTTATTGAAGCCAGTGAAATTTAATTATTAGCATCTGAGAGAAAACACTCGCGTCGGGAGACCCAGGGGAAAAAAATAGGGCTTGATAAACAACGGGCATCAAGTGTCCCAGAAATTTATGACCGAGATTGGGTGGGGTCTAAAACAAAGGTCACTTTCAGTTTGACGGGTCAGTCGTACTTGCAGGTCATTGTGTTACCTTTTCGAAAGTAACCCAAAACCCTCAACTTGCCTAACCCTAGGCCTGAAAACCAAGTTTAGGCCTAGGTTACCCAAATCAACTAGGGTTTTGGGTTATTTTCCAAAAGGTAAAATGATGACCTGCAACGAGTAACACGTCAAAAGTGACCCGTGTTTTAGACTTGTCACGGTGCCCGGTTATGGCAGAGTGTCACGCGAGTTTACTTTGTGACTAGAAAGGTCACGCGTGCGATTCGCATTGTTTTCGGAATCTATTCTGGCCCCTTTCTAAAATATGAGTTGTTACTAATCAGTGAAAACACTATGAAATAAAGTCTTTTTCGCTCACCTTCTGTTTCCCGTTTTGTACATGGTAAGATTTAAGATCTTTGAGCAGTCCGGGTTCTGGTTCTCATGCAATGGAATGTTGATAATTAACCGCGGAGTCGTCGGCAAGCGTTCGAAGTGGTGATCTTTAATTGTTAGTTAAAAATTGTCTGTCTGGATCCCTGCTCAACCGGTAAAAAAAAAGGTCTACAAACAAGTTTGTAAATCAGAGTATTAAAATTGAAAGGATGTCTATGCTCTATACAAATCACGATAGACATTTCTTTCAGTCTACACTTTTACCATCCAAAGACTTGTACCGCTTTAAATCATGTTGCATAAAGCAATCTACCGTTATTTCTCATTATTTATTTATTCACTTGTTAATTAATTTTACTTTTTCGTGCACGGTTTCCTTTGTTTTTGCAAGAACATAAATGAGAACTGACAAAGGCACTTCATAGGCTAGGGTCAGTAAGGGAAAAAAACGCGTTCCAGGTTCTGGATTCCATATTTTACGTAAACCCTCATGCGGTCATGAAAACCACGCTGCTGGACGACAAACGGTACGTTTCATCGTTTAACCGCCGGAGCTATAAACTGGCTTGACAGTAAATCCCATCAAGCCTTACAAGAAGACATCTTTTCTGCGTCGATAGACTTGATCGCCAGCTAGAAGGAACAGGAACAACCGCTCGCCGGTGGCTCAGTTTGTTATGCAGGAGATCGAGAGTTCGACTCCGGCCGGACCCGCAACACTCAGGGTCTTAAAATAACTGAGGAGAAAGTGCTGCCTTTGCGAATAAGGACTATAAATCGCAGGTCCTGTCTCACAACCTTCAATGTTCAGTCTGTGGGATGTTTAAGGATCGCACACGCTAGTCGAAAAGAGTACGGTGTTGTGGTCTGGTCTTTGCGTCAGCCATGTGGTCGGCTTGGCATAATCTTCTGAAGGGACTACTGATCGATGAGACCACATAACAGCAAACAGGCAGTAGTCAAATCGAAGGAGTCCAAGTGCTGAAACTGGTGAACAATGGCTCCCATATTCGGCTGTCGGTAACCTGGGCCCATTTGTTCGAAAGTCGATTAACTTAATCCAGGATTAGCGTAACCTTGGTTTGCTTTTTTAACTTTTGGGTGGAAGCTTCTTTTGATTATTTTTTTTGTTTTCAAGCTTGACTTCGTCTAATGTTAAAATTTTGCCAAATATCAGCGTGGTAACAACATTGGGAGTAGTAGAGAATTAACTCCTTGGTTAATTTTAATCTGGGATAAGCGTTAATCGGCTTTCGAACAACCGGGTCCTGTCGGCCAACTGTCGGCCAACAGGCTACCGACACATTACCAACAGTCGGCGACACTGTTAAGTAGACCACAAATTGACCGTAAATAGAGTGAAAAACAGTAAATAGAATCTGTAGCTGGTATCGTTCTTACCTATCTGGAAAGCATCCATGAACGCTACACAGAGAGTGCTTGACATCCTCCGAGAAGAGCACTGCAGTATGGCCAATGCCTTTGGCTAGCCAGATGCCCCCGCGCACAATCAGGGAATCCGTAGCGATCGTGAGCTTACAGATCGATGATCCCAGGAAGCACGAGCTAGTCCACACGCGACCCACCTGCTGCTTCCAGTGACAACAGCTAGAGCATGTGTGTCGCCCAAAGGTTTGCGACGTTATCAAACCAATGAATGGCTTGCCATGCGGAGGGAAAAGACCGGACTACTCCCGCTGCGAAGTTCGTATCCGCGCTTCTTCGAGTAGGCATTCAAATCCTCATCCGGAAATAAAAAAAAATTGCTCCTTTAGGAGCCACCAACATGCAAAAGTGGAATGAAACCAAACCGATCAAATAGTGCATGCTAGACAA
>NW_027179734.1:0-28148 GCF_036669935.1 Montipora foliosa
TTGATCAGCTGTCAGAACACACTTTTACCAGTGACGATACTTGGCATGATATTACCCTTGGCAATGAGGATGCACCGTTTATATTTTCTCCGGAAATTGTTGATCCACAACTACTGTCAGACACCATGGTGGATCTATTGCGCAAATCACAGTCTGACACTCGCAATTCGAATTTTCTCGAAGCGCTTGAAAAAGGAGAAGTTCGATGGTGCCACTCTGATCAAATTGCTACAGTGAACACTCTGTCTAGTAGTAACTGGCGAATTTTTTGTTTTCGCACTCTACCACGACAGGCTCTACAACTCAAACATATTTGCCATCGAAGAGATAAATTTTCCATCATCTCTAACTCCTCGCTTTCTGTTTTGAGTTTCGAACCTACTACAATCTGTCATGCGATTCCACCAGGCACAGCACCCAAATTAGTGATTACACCGTGGAATAATGTGCAATTAATTGCCTGTGGTATTATTAGTGCCACTGCTCATGAGCAGCTTGTCAGCTCCACCGATGAAGAGCGGGCAAGAAAGTTCACGGTTGACAATCATTCTAAAGTCGCTCCTTTGAGTTCTCAGATACCACCTCACTCTCATGAGACACAAAAGAGCCGGGAAGGTAACAATGATCAGGGTAACGATGACCTGCTGGGATCTAGTTATCCTGTCAGAATTGACGAGGACATCATGGAAGATGATACATTTTCCTTCTGGGGTTATGGGTCTATTGCGAGTGAAGACGAAACTCATGACCCACAAGCACCTGAGTCCAAGGACAATGATCAGCAAGGAGAGGCGCAACTCGGGCATCCCTTGCGTAGCTGTCCTAAGACAGGTGCTATTGTTGATGAGTGTCCTCTTCGAGATGACCATATTGCCAAGCTTTCTAATTTTGCAGAAAAAGAGCCTGACGAAGAGAAACTTGATTCTGGGAGGAATGAAGTTCAGCCTGCTACGGATTTAGCAAGACCTTCTCATCAGGCGGAGCCTAGTTTTGGGAATGATCACCCAGACCCAGCTGCCAATACGGTGGGTCCTGAACAGAATCCAGCCAGGTCAAAACAGAGCACTCGACGAGTCTCTAAAGGCAAGCAACCGCAAGCTTCAGTCAAGCCTAATCAACAAACGGTTCTTCAGCAGCTACAAAAGAATGGAGACCAACAATTAGTAGAACCAACTGACCTAGAGGTCTCGTCTCGAGAATTAGATGTTGAGTTGGTCTCTGTCACAGAAGCCACGAAAACAGTAGCACGCGGAGATATCAAGACACACTTGCAGACGGTGTTCTATCAGTGGACGGACACCTTTGTGAGACTCAATTTTCATGATATTATTGACGTTGCTTTGGTTTGCTACTTTGAGCCGGATAAGTACATTGCACCGGCTTTGATGGCACTACGCACGTTAGGGGCGTGCTATTCCAATCAACAAGCACCTAGCTCTCATCTTCGAGACTATCTTTTGTACGCTGCCCTTCAACACTGGACTCCGAGCACTGGAGAAATCTCTATTAACAATACATCCTTTGGTCTGGTTGAGGCAAGCTTAGCAATTGCAAGCTACAATTTACTACCTTCCAAGCTGGTTATTCCGGGTGAACCATTGTCGCTCTGGCTTACGGTCTTTTCCAACATTGGGCAATCACAGGAAAAAATTTTCTCAGGCACTGTAGTCAAATGTGCCCATTGCGTGCGTCAAGAAGTTGTTACTTCGTATTTTCATACAACTGCACTTTCTATTCAGGAGTTTGTCCAAACGTGCAGTGAGGACATTATCGTCAACACAACTCCAGTCTTTGATCGTCATCTATATCCTAGTGATATATTTCATACGGCTGAATGCAAAAGTAAGGCAGAACTTGCCACGGTCAATCAGGAATCTGGCCTGCTTCGCTTCATTCTATTTGACCATAAGCATGTTCTCCATGATCTTGAAGAACTTTCGCGGTTGGCAGATTGTTTGTTATCTAGGGAATGTGGAAGATTTACGTTGTCACGCTTCCTTATACAAGATTCGTGTCAGGAGCTGAAACTGGTCGAAATTGTCATGGGACAACTGTGTGAATATACTGGGAAGGATTATCATCTCCTTTCTTCTTCGGACTCACTCGCTAACCACTCCTTTTATGGACTCGTATTTCACGCAGGTGCAAAGCAGCCTCAGGAGCCACTGGTGCTGCAGACACCACATCCACCTAAGATCGACGACAAACATCGAGTCAAGCAGACAATTTGCAAAGTGAAACGTTTTCAACCAGATATGTATCAGCCAAAAATGAATGTTGCTAGGAAAAAAGAAATCGATAAAGAAGCTGCTCAACCTATTGTGCCGTGTATGTCCAATAACCTCCAAACCGCCGGAAATCCTTTTCAAATACAACCTCAACCGCAGTCCTCGAGTGCTGCTTTAAATGCAGTCGAACCAGATACACAAGCTCATGTTCTTGCGCGACCTACCACGCCCTTATGTTCTGACGCTCAGACCCATTGCAACCTTGTCACTGCTCATGGAAGTGCAGAAGCTCAGCAGCCGTTGAACCGTGATACTAAGACTGCACAAGAACGGCATCAGAACAAGTCTCCCCCCAGATCTCCAGTTCATCAACATGAACAGCCAAAGAAAACTAAGATCCAAGATATATCTACGATACCTGTTATCCTTATTAGTCTTTTTGACGGAATAGGGAGCGTTCTACCTACCTTTATACAGCGTTTCCGGGCACATCCAGCAGTTTACATTGCCGCGGAACAAGATGAAGAACTCCGGCAATTAATTTCGCTACAAACAGGACTTAGATTGGATGGACAATGGACTCACCTAGCAAGCGGCACAACCGGCATTTACTTGTCGGATGTAGTCAAATTGGTTGACTCTCAATGTCGTATTCTTCGGGAAGCAGCAGCCCTATGTCCTAATGGCAAATGGCTAATTGTCAGTGGATCGCCCTGCCAGGATCTTACCTATGCAGGGAGATATAAAGGGCTACTTGGCATTGCAGGAAAACGCAGCGTATTCTTCTTGGTGACTCAACATATAATTTGGTGGCTCACTTCCAAGTTCGGCAAGGAAAGCGTCCGTTTCCTCTGTGAAAATGCAGGGTCTATGCAAGAAAAGCATAAGTCTTTCTTTCTCTGGAGTCTTGGATTGCCTCTTGCTACTGATCGGAAAAAACTGATATGGGACCCGTCCACAGTATTTCCAGTCAAAAGAACGAGATACTTCTTTCGTAACATTGAGTCTCACACTGAGATCTCACAAGTTGATGTATTTGCACAGTCCGATTTCAAACCACTCCAAACTGTATCTGGACAGATCATCCCAGTTGGCCCACTGCTCAGAGTTCAACGAGTTTATCCAGGAGAGATTATGCATCTGTCTTGGATTCAGTATACACCTACGTGTATGTTGTATGATCACTCCTTTTTTGGAGGTACAGCTCAATTTCGACTGAAGTGTAATCTCACCACAGATGGCAAAATTCCCCAACTACCTTGGGCGACATTGTTACCTCCTGATTGGTGTCAAAAGTGGCTTCAATTTTTAGCTGCCATTCGTGCGGGAACGAACTCTAGACAGATTGATCAATCAGTTATTGGTATCATTCCCATCTTTGCTTTCAATTATAGTGAGTTACCTTTCCGACCTCTCACTGTAGCAGAAATTGCCCAAGTTGCCGGCCTCACAGAGCATTTAGATGACTTGCGCAGGAAACAAGGTCACCTTTCGGAACTGTTAGTGCGGAATATTTGTGGAAATAGTTTTCATCCAGCACTGATCGCCTCAGCACTTGGCACGGACCAGGACTTGCGAGAATGGCTATGTACTCAGGCTAGTAAACTCACCCACCAATGTCAAATTCCAGGCCCTAAACAAATGCTTGAGAACTACAAATCGTTGAGATTGCAGGTGATTCAAGAACTTTCACGAGAGCACGGGGATCCTCAACAAGTCGTACAACGGGAAATGGCGCCGCCATGTCCCTTCTCTTATTTGCAACCAGACGCATATTCTTCCAATCCTTCTGAGTTGAATAGAGACGAAGTATTTGCCAAGGTGCAGCCCAGTGAAGCTCTTCCCACCCCCATCGTACCTGATGTTCCTGTTCCAGAATGTACACCGTTATCATCCACGTGCAAACTCATTCTACAGCAAATTGGCTTTGAGCATGTTATACGACTTGTTAGTTTTGTAGGACTCCCTGCCTTTGATAGTGCCATGACGGCCTCTTACTTCACGTATCCAGCCGATCGTGCAGGTCAACAGTATTATATTCAGAACATTGAACGGGCGTTTCTGACGTATAACTGGAAAAGAGGGGATCTACACTTCCTCCTCTCCACAATTCTTCATAATTCCAGATACCATATTCAAGGAGCCGGTGTTCTCTGCTTCATACAGAATGGAATTCAAGGACACACAGCGTATTATGGAGCTGCTACTCCCAAGTGGTTAATTTTTTGCCACTGCCATGTGAACCTCTCGACAATTTCTTTCCTTACCGTACAATGGACATCCTATGACAGAGGCTTTCAAATCTCGTTGACCGACATTCCTTTTGTTTACCTCAAACAACCTGCCAATGACATTGATGTTGCTAGAGATGTACTCGCCCTGTCGTATTCTACTCATTCTCGGCCCGGGGAAATGATGCTCTTAGGACCTGACGGCAGAGCTTTTTCTCATACTGGTTGTCCATGGTGTGCGGCATCATTGCTATTCCCCAAAACCCAATGTCCCATTCATACGGAAGCTTCTCATCAGCTTATCCATGGTCTTGGATTAGTTAATGAAGCTGGTCATGTATCTATTGCACTCTTGCCAAAGAATCACATATTGATGAATTCGGCCGCTAATCGTGCTTCCGAACCACAAGAAGCACAACGGTGGTGTTCATCCTGTGAAAACCCCGTTCAATCAGCTATTGGTACGCCGGGTTGTGACCAGACTTCAGAAGTTCTGATGAACTTCATTCGCATCATATTAGTGCCTGATTCTCAACAAACAGCCCAATGGTTTAATGCAGGATCACTTTCGACTTTCATATGTCGCAGTTCGCAAATTGCAGCTGCCTCGAAACATATCCAGCAACCACTTACATATGAATTGTGGCAGCAATATCTTGGCTCTTCAATCGAACAGCAACAACAATTTCTGCAACACTATGTGACATTATGCGTGTGGGGGAACGAAGCACTTATTTCCAGGACATGTAGGATACAGCCCTTTGAGGCTGATCTACGTACATGATGACGTTACGTACATTGGATAAACAAGTGCTTCGTTCCCTCACACGCGCCTTTCAACATGGGGTAGAGAGTTGCTATCAACAGTTATTTGATACTAGATGTGCCAAGGTATTGTCGTATTGTCGTGACTTATGTTTCTTGCCGCATCTTCTAGAAGTACGCGGGTCCTGGAAAGAAATACGAGTCTGTGATCTTGCGAATAGATGCCGTTTGTCGCCAACGTTATTTATATCAGCTCAGGATGCAGTATCGCTTTCTACAATATTAGCAGACAATATTGATTTTCAACATCTTTGTCATGGCTTGTTACAACATCGACTCCAAGTCAAGCAGAATCTGTTCGTTAGTCTGAAAAAGTTGGTTACCTGGAATATAGGTGGAGGGGCAGTCCACCGTCTTCAAGAAGGTACCAAATTTAGGAACATTCGCCGTCTCAGCAACACAGGTATCTTGTGTTTGCAGGAAACAAGATGGACAGAGGCAGGCGCTACTGCCCTACAACAGAGGCTAACTGGTGCACGAGTGCTCCACTCTCCAGCTAAAGTTACTTCAGAAGGCTATTTGAGCGGTGGAGTTGCAATGCTCATTCCCTTGGGTTTTTCAGTTACTTCGCATGTTACCATTGTCGAAGGCAGATTGCATGCAGTACGTCTTGACACTCGAACATCATCTTTTTGGATAATTAATTGCTATTTCCACCCGCAGGAGAAGAGAATCGTTTTGCAATCTTTAGTGGATTGGATCAGCAATGAACCGGCAACTGCGTCGGAAAGCTTGATATGTGGAGACTTTAATGGAGTCGAAACAACCTGCTCTGACTTGTGGAATACCTTAATATCAGCATCAGAGCTACATGATCTTACAGGCAGCCGGGCCACATATCATCATGGAGACACCCACTCCCCTCTTGACAAGGTATTGGGTCCAGTCCATCTCTTTGCTAACAATCAGCTCTCGTATATTGTATATGCAGAATCACATTGGCATCATGCGGGACATGACACAATCAAAATACACTTTCGTCCCAGAGCTGCTATTGTATCTAATCCAGCATATGGATGGCATCATACAATCCCTACCTCCAAATTTAAGCTATCACAGGAGACTTCTGATTATCGACAAATGAATGCAGATTTGGCGGACCTAATGATGGCAATTGAAAGGACACCAGGTCACACCTTTGCTATTTTGCAATCTATTATCTGGAGTTGGTGGCACTCGCTTCCTCCTCTATTTCCACGCAATATGGAACATAGTTATCAAGTGTTGCGGAAAAAAGCAGGTTCCACTGAACCATTGGTTTGGGTGCCCCTCCAGCAGCTCAACTCCCTACGTCGTCAACTGCCAGGGTTTCAAGAATTGATGCCATATCACTTTCCGACCACAGCAACTCACAGTCACGTACCCAGCCATTTATTACGACGTTGTTTTGAAATCATCGACCTTAAAGAGGCCCAACAGACTTCGTTTGAACTTAATCGAGCTGCTTCAGATAAGATTCGAGGCCTTAACACCACATCGGTCTTCTGGCAAAGAATGAGAACGCTATGTCCGCGAACGGTGTTTTATCCGGGCCCAGTCCTCCAGCAGAATGGAAATGAGTGTCGTACCGATTTGGATCTCGACGAAGCCATGTTGTCCACACGAGCCTTTTGGTTTGAGGACCCCATTGAATATGATTCAGCATGGAACCCCACCTTAAGCCGATATCAACAGCTTACATCTCACTGGCCACACGTGGGTATGCCAGAGCAGCAACATTATGTGTCTGCTATCCTGTCCTCTAAAGACTCAGCCCCAGGACCAGATGGCATTCCCTACGCTGCCTGGCGTGTACAAGTTGCAAGCAGTTCGAAAGCTATGTGTTCCTTTATGGACGCAATTCAAGATCATACTGCAGCACCGCCGGTTAGCGTAGGTGTCTGGATTCCAAAAGCAAAACTTGGTCCCACCGCCAATTATTTTCGGCCCTTAGGTATGCCCTCTACATTCGAGCGAGTCATTGACTGTACTGCCACAGTTGTGTTAGTCAAAGTTATTGCACCATACCTGCACTCTTCACAAACAGTACTCAATGAGTTTAGAGAGCCACAGGGAGCAGTATGGGCCATCCAAGACATCCTAGATTCACCGCAGGCATCATTAGCCCTGTCGCTCGACCTTTCCAAAGCCTTTGAACGAATTAACCCCTATTGGCTCTTGTATGTGCTACGTATACGCGGTGCACCCGCCTGGGCGGTCAGATATGCCCGATTTGTGCTTTTCGGGCGTAGTATTCGCCATAAAATCCGAGGCAGGCTGCTACCGCCAAGGTATATTAAGACGGGAGTTGATATGGGTAGGGCCTTCTCGGTACTATTATTCTGTATTGGCATGGATCCAATTCTCACTGTGCTCAATGATATTCCGAGAGTGTTAGCCGTGAGGGGCTACATTGATGACACCACTCTTGCTGGTGATGCAGCCAACCCGTCGTGGTGTTCGAAGGCATGGTCCATGCTCATGTCTCTACATAGCGCAGGAATTGTCATCGAACAACATCACTGTTGGCGAGCTGCAGACGTTCGTATGCACCCCACAGACGGAGTTACAGATGTACCAATTCATCTACAGTCAGCAATGCAGTCCCTACCAGGCCATCACACAGCACGAGAAGCTATCCTTGCGCACTGCAGTTACCAGCACTCGTTGCTCATCAGTCGAGATACCAAATGCATAGTTATCACTCCAGCAGCAGCTCGCAGCATTATCCAAGGACAATCGAATGCCCTCTTTCCACTGTATTCTCTTCAATGTACCTGCAACACTAAAACGGCTCTGCTCACTAACTGCACATGGCAGGAACCCTTAGCATGTGCCCTGGATACTGCCCAAATTGGGGCACACCTCATCTGCGATACTACACCGGCATTGGGGCTACAGCTTACTGGTTTTTACCATCTGCAAGCGGGACTTTGGCGTAAAGTACAATCAAATGTCACTGCTCTGTCCAATGTGAAAGCAGTTCACAAAATTCGTGACAGAATGAAGTTATTCCATCACCCAGCCAACTCTGTGATCTCTAAGTCGATTGCTTTTTCCATGTATATATTCTCCACAGTCCCGTACTATGCCAGCTATCATGGCTTCACCGCTAAAGACGTCCAGCAATTACAAGGGTATGCACAAAAACTCATCCTGGGTCGGCCGTGGATTAAGAAAACAATGCTACCTCATGTGTTTCGCTGGTTGAAAATTGCACCACTATGTGATCCGGCCATCTCCCTCACCCTCGCGGTTATTGGACTACATCTCCGCATGGGTGGGGTAGGATGGCACTTATTACCAGCGGCACGCAACTTGGAAGGGCGGCAAATGCGAATACTACAAGAAATATGGCAACCGTGGCACCGATTGATACCCTTAAGGCTGATTAGTCCTTTGCTTACAGCTTTTGAACGGGCCACAGTGGACCGATCAAAGGCCATCAGAAAACTTCTCACGCAACTTAAACATGTTATGCTCCGTACCATTGAACCGCTGGCTATTAGTTACGTGGCTTCACGAATGACGCAGACTGGCTGGCCAGGCACGATCCCCTTCGACTTAGTTGACAAAATTGCCAAGGCCCCTAAGAGATTGGTCAATGGTATTGCGAGGTTTGCTTTATTACGATGGGCCTTAGGTGAAGATGATGATTTAGGGTTGGTCTTACGGGTTCGTACAGGCCACCAAGGCACCCGCCAATGCTTCAGATGTTCTTGCTCTACCCGCACGTATCCATGTGGACTTTCCTCTCATCCTCTATGTGAAATTTGTATTGCTGCATCGCAACTCACTCCATTTTCCATCTTCTCTTTTGAAGACCTTGACCTACCTACGCATTCTTATGCATATCATACTATTCGCAATTGGCCATGGTGTGCACCTCACCATCAGATGCGCATGCCACCTCTTCCGGAGGAAGAAGTATTACAAGACATCCAAGAAGATCGCTGCGTAGCTTGCGGAAAAGGAAACAACAGCATCGGGCACTGGATGAGATGGTGTCCGGTTCCACTGATTGTTGGCAAAATTATCCTTGAAGACTCGCACAGTACTACTCTGCAGGAACTTGCAGGTAAGAGCCTCACAGCGGCGGTTACAATTACACACATTATTCACCAAATGAGGAGGCTTCTGATTGACTTCGGTGGGTTTCAACATGCTTCGGCTACTCAGCGCAAGCTGGCCAACTGGATCCAAGACTTAGGGTCTGCGGTTACACTTCAGCTTCACCCTACCTTGCAAGTACATCGATGGCCAGTTGGCATAAACCCGCTTGATGCTGCCGGCTGTAAAGAACATCTGGACTGCCTGGAATTTACTGCCCCACTCCCTCTGCAAATCACCTCAGCGACGAATCAGGACCTCGCAGGGATAGCAAAAGCTACAGTTCAGCCAGGTGATGAGATTGGCGTTCTTCCAGTCGGACATGCAGGATTACATATTTTACAACAAACTCACCCTAGTTTTTACTCGAATAGCATTCTGCCTCCATCCAACGCTGAACTTTGCTTGCTGGATTGTGCCTGCGATATCCCGCATGTTATTATTCGAGCCACCAATGTGATTGCTGAAGGTAGTGAAGTGATTGTCTCTCAATTTCCACGACAAAATACGATAGGCTATCTTGTACAATTTGATGGCAGTTATAAAACGGGTACCACAGCTGGAGGGGCGGGTTTTTGCATTTATCGTGTCCTGCCCGGTCAAATCCAATTTTTACTTGGACGCAGTATTGCACTTGCACACTGCGTAGACAATTTAGATGCTGAAGCAAGGGCAGTTAACTACGGCATCGATACCCTAGCAGACCTCCTTTTGGAAGAGTATTCAGTTTCACAACTGTGGACGCTGCCCATTTATGTACAAGGCGATATTCAACCTATACTTCGCGCCCTTGCTCATCATGGCCGCATCAAGCGACAGGATATTGTCACCATACTTACGGACACGCAAATAGTCGTGGCTCAGTTATTTCGGTGCTTGCGATGGCAATTTTTACCGCGCGAGGCGAACTTCATTGCGGATCATTATGCTGGAGTTGCCATGCGCTTTGCACATCGACTCTCTCAGATCAACCCTTTGAATACCGATGTGCAAGTCAAAACGGATCTTCCCTATGTACTTCTGTATCGCGCGGGTGCGCGTATTTTCGGACAAAATGTGCTTACCTCGAATAACATTCAAGTCTTCCAAGAATGTCCCAATTGCCCCTTACAGTTGGTTGAGAGGTATTTAGCTCATTTCCCGCAACACCGGGAAGCTGTACACAGATATCTGGCGCACGGAGGACAATTTGAGTTGCCACAAACTATAACGTATGCTGCCTCGTCCTTTGACAATGCTGGTCGCCTGTATGCAACAACAGAAGGGTCACAGAGACTCCCACGACAACTGCGTCTCCTTCTTTTTGGTTCTTCTCATGTTGAGATCGACATGGTTGGTGCGTTTTATGAAATTGTACGCAGAACAATGATGCGTGACTTTCCTGCAGGCATACCTCTCCCGTCAATTTATGAATTGCGAGCATCCATCGACGACTGTCTCCCCCCATTACTGCTCCAACGCGAACAATTGATTAAGCGCTTGCCTTCAATAGTGATCAACCTGCCTCATGAACAGTTTTCGGCCTGGATGGAATCTCATGCGGTTTCTACATCCTTGTTGCCGTTGCGTGCTACATTCCGCGCTCTACGTGATCAAGCAGAAAGCATTGCTTCTACTTCTGTCCGTGTGCTGCGAGATGGGCTACATCGGGGTCGAGGGCAGGTATTCCGTGTCTTAGAATGCATTGAGTTACGCCTTACATTGCGCATGGTGGATCTCCTAACGCAACATTGTCAAATCACATCTGTCATTTGGCTACACGATGGTATCTGGCTCTCGCCGCCGCCCCCTACTCGCCTTGTACAAAGTGTTGACCAGCTCATTTGCCAAGAGTTTGGTATACATACAGGACAACCCATTTTCTCTATTAAAGATTTGAAGCAAGCCTATTTAAATTTGATCAATCAATTACCGTCTCGCCGCCAAAAGCTACCCACGAGAGGGAAAGCGCCCCTGTTAGGTTCCCTACTTCCCACCATTGCAATTACGCGTATTGCGTCTAAACGAACCCCGCAGGAGGCTCATACCTTCTATTCTCGGATGGAAGGACGTTGAAAATTTGATCCGTGTGTATCTTTGAGGGTGTTTTGTACTGGTGCGTCTAATCCCCTCCTGCGCGCTACTTTGAATGGGCTTTAGTGGTTCCTTTACTTTCCTCTGTGTCACTTGCATCGGTTCAATCTTGTCTCTGCCCTCTCCGTTTTTCCTATCTGTAAGCGGTTACTTTGCCCTGCCTCTCCAAAAACCGATACCCCTCCCCAGTCGGTCCCACCATTCCGAATTTTGTTCATGGCTTGCGATCTCCTTTCTCTGCGATTGTTTGGTTTGGTTGTCCGCTGATTGGTTTTGTGTTTTTGTGTTGTGTTTTTTGTTTGTTTGTCTTGTTCTGTTTTGCCCTTTTATTTGTTTTGGGCATTTGGTTTGTTTGAATTGGATATTGGGACTTGAGTGTCACGTTGTCAAGTTTTCACTTGCTACGTTTATGGCTCAAATAGTAGGTGACCTTGAAAGGAGAGGCGGGACTACCGTATCTCCTGGAGTAAACGGTGTTGGCCGTGTTCACCGGTCACTTACCTTCTCCCTCATTCCCAAAGGGGAGGAAGGAGAGTACAATCGCAATGGTCTTCATTGGATGGGAAGAGGGTAAACGATCTATGGTTCCACAAGACCAGGTCCCCTCGCGACTGCTCAAAACGCAGAGCTCGTCATCATTCAAGAGACATGGGATCGAAACTTTTGAGGGTTGGATACGCATTCAGTATGCTCAGCCTGAGTGGTATGCGCTACGGCTAGCCATGTATCGGTGGGAGTTCACTATCTTAGGAGACAGATGGACTATCTACAAGCACGCAGCTGCCTATGAACATGACTGGCAGACGCATCAGGACTTCATGGAAAAGATTACTGGCCAAGGCCATCAGCAATGTGTTGATGGGTTACAGTGGTATGTCATTGACCGAGCGGCTGAAGAATTCAAAGATATAGCTGTCCATACGGTCGATGGAGTGCGCTCACCGTTTGACCCAGACCTGCACAATTGGGTGCTGCCACATGGTATCTTGCTTATGGAGCCACACAAGCAGTGGAAGAAGATGCTGGCTTTTGTGATTACCCAAACGTGGAAATCACAACTAGGTGCGCGACTCTACCGACCGCTTGCAACTGGCACTAAAGGTCTAGGGTATATTGCTCTGGAAGAGTCTGCCAGGGAAGTCGATGCCACATCTCATGGATATGGCACTAAGTCTTCTATGCCAGTATCAGCATCTCATGAGACCCCATGGTGGCAAAGCTCCGGCACACAGAATGCATGGACGGACAATGATGGAAGTAATTTCGACGTTCAAGTTAGTGATGCCACAGCATCGCATTTATCTGGGCTACCAGCACCGCCGCCGTGGAGTGTGGGAACCGGTAAGAAGAGTACGTCATATTGGCAAACTTCGAGCTCGACTCCTGACCACTCTCGTGCAACCAACTCGGTTACTCAGAGTAGAGGGGAACGAGCCTCTCGACAATATGATGATCCATGGGCACAACATGATGACACTAAGGTTGCAGGACATCCGTCGTGGAATGCGCAACAAGAATATAAACCTCAAGAAGATGCGAGCATGGAGCCTGTCCGACAGGACACGGGGCACACGGAACAGCATGCTGGCTTAGGCCGCGCTACTACAGCGGCAGTGCCTACCTTACCTCTTCATCAGCTTCGATCACCACCGTCCTTGATGAGTCAACTTGCTGGCTATCAACCGCCGGCTGATGACCCTATGGATGTCGATCGTGACTTTGGACAGGGGATGCACAAACCGGCTCCGTCCACTCCCACGGACGCTCAAGTTACCGATGTTGATGAGGCTGGTAGTGAAGTACCTACGCAATGCACGCATAACCCAACGGTACTGCCGCCTGAAGAACAAGTGGGCATGTGGAGGCACGGCAGATTCCATGGGACAGTGCCTACTCTGCCATTACCAAAAGCATCCAAGCCACCCCCAGGGCTTGAAGGCACTGCACCGATGGGTGGAGTCCCTTCGTATGCTGAGACCGCACCAGCAGTATGTCCTATGAGTCGACGCCTAGAACAGCAACAGTATACCATATTGAGGGCACTCTATGAGGAATTTCGAGTTACCAGTGCAAAAGCAGACAGAGCCCGAGAAGCAGAACGCCTGGCTAAACAAAGATTTGAGCACGCTTTGCTCACGGCACCCAAGCCAGGAGTAGTCGACCAGCATTGGATCGATACATACATTGCTAGTCTGCAGGCTGATGTGTAACTCCAGAATGGCAATCTGAGTGCTACGCGGTTTCTTCAGCGCGCCTTTATGGCAGGCTGACTGCGCGCAATCACAGTAACTGATCCTGCGGTTCAAAAAGGAGTACTAGCAGCTAGTGGCGGCTCTTTTCAGTCGTATGCACATGGTGCCTCATGGGATCCTGTGTCCTTTTTTTTGAATCATGTCTTTGCTGGCGGGCCACTGGACTACCAGCTGTCCTTCTGTCTCTCTGCTGTTCGTTAACGAAGACGGTGGAACACCCTTTTTCATTAGGGGTTGATTCAGGGGGAGGGATCCTTATTTCTCTAGCTGTATCTAGTTTCTCTCTCCAGATGGTTTTCGGTCAAGTAGGCGTGCCACTGGCGTACCTTCTTGACCGCAGCGCTGTCGCTGCTTGTTACTAGTATGTATAACGATCAAGGGGGTCGATTGTTTCATTAATTGGCATAACTCGTCTCCCGCTGTCTTTGCTGGTTCCATATTTTTATAGAGTCGGGCAGTCTACTGGACTACCCCTCTCCGGTTCTGAGCAGTTGGCTGCCATGGCGGGACTTCGCCTCCAAAATCGATATGCATTTCTGGATGAACCCTCACCCAGTAACGCTGAAGTAGCAAGCCGGCCGAGCCGTGATCAGGAACCGGCATTTGATTGGAACAAACCAAGAGGTACAGTCGAACAGGCAAATGCAGATTTGAAACAGTTCTATCATAGGCAACACCGCATTGACACACCTCTTGGATTTGATGACGCAGGGAAGGTATGGCAGTGGCACGATCATCACGCCTCGTCTACATGCAAGGCTGCTCCACAATACTCGTGTCATTTGAGTAAAGGAGGACTTCAAGTAGGCCAAGTTGACCTTGCCAAACTGTTACATAAGTTATCCCTTTATACGGACAAATGGATTCCCAAGACGACAGTTTGGCTTTACGTGGACAATCGCTCTTTAATCAATGATGAGCAACCATCGTACTGGGCATCATTCTCCCCATGGATCCAGGAGCGGTGTCGGTGGGTTGGTCCATACCAAGAATACACTGTTGCAGAATATATTCCCAGCACAGAAGAGTTTGGACTCAATGAAGTCCATTACACCTGGGCTGGAACATATGTCCTTGAAGCAGCAGCTTTCTTATACCCTGACGTCAATTTTATTCTTGTGGATGCGGACTGTGTCCCGACTTCTCTTTTTGAGGTTGAGGAGCTGATACACTTGGCTCAGCATCTGTATCCGCAAACTCCACGGCACCACATCAACGGCGCAGTTCTGCTAGTCTCAGAGCCGCATTCTGAACTAAATGCAGGGTTTGTCTGTATAGGACGAAGAGCAGGCGAAAGAATGACGAAACAACAAGACTGGGTAGCAGCAGCTACGCTTTTGGTGGAGTCAAGAGAGCGCTTCCTCCTGACGTCAGACCTTCCCAAGGATCCAACGGAGGCAGCAATGAGTGGACTACTGCTCACGCCTCTATTGGGGTGCACAGCTGAGCATAGCCTCGATTGGTGTCATGCCTGGGCATTATTGGGAGTCTGGGCAAACTTTGTGGTGTTCCCTCTCCCTACAAAAACACGCGACAATGGTCGCACCCTGCAATGGCCGCGGCACGGCCACACAGGAAAATTGAGGCCGGAGATGCAGAAGCGGACACCATCGTTGGTGGGCTGGGCCAGACCGGCATTCGAACAAGGTGCTCTTCCACCGCTTAGCATATTGCCTGCTAACTGCCCGGTATGTGTCCTCCCAGGTGACAAATTGTTTCAGTCAGACATGCTCCATGAACAGTTCATGAACCCAGTTATCTTTCATGGCTTCTCAGGCAATAAAGACAAATGGGGCAAGGAATTGGAAAAAGCCGGTAAGAAAGGTATGCTACCGCTGGCTGCTTGCCTCCTGGGTACTGATGACTATCCTCCACTGTGGCAACACCAAGGAGGGAGCTCATTTGTTGTTGGATCCAAATGGACGGCACGACAGAAGCGAGGTCGCTTAACCGCTGGTCAACTTGACGTTATTCTTCAAGCCTGGTGGAGAAGCCCCTTGTTACCAGTCGCCCCGATGTTCAGAAATAACCCATACCAGATTACAGTTCTCAAACGCCAGGACGATCAAAAGATCATACCTCCACATGTCCCCAAGAAGGTGTTCACTGAGGCGGGTACAGATGGCATACCAGAAGAAAAGCAAGAGATTCAGCTTCAAATTCGAGCTGCTAAGGCGCGAGCAGACTACCTCTCAGATACACAAGACTGGGCCCGTCAGGAGCAGCAAGATCAGGATATGCTTGGCCTCTCGGTATGGTGTACAGGCCTTGGGGGTGGTGATCCACCGGAGCAAGGCTTTCTACATGTGCTCAGTTGTGTTCCTCACTCTCCAGTGTATAGTGCCACATTGGCGCGCAAAGACGATTGGGACAAGCAGCGGACGACTCTAGGGCGAACCGCAGCTGTACATGAATACTTTGTATTCCAAGCGCTATCAACCACACATGGTGCACAAACCTGGGAAAGTGTACCGGGAGCTGCCTGTTGTGATGCAGGCCTCCTCGCTCACCGAACAGCTTGGGTTCTGGCCAACGCCAAGCTCATTCCTGCGCATCGTCGCGAGCCCCATACATCATGGATGGCAGCAGTTCGTCTGTTTCTACTTCTATTACATCCGCAACCATTGGCACTACTTTGGGCGTGGACGCAACGAGGAAAATATACAAGACAAGATATTCTGCCACTCAAGATACAAGGCTTCAGTGCAGGGTCCCTCAGCGGCTTGGTGTTGCATAATATAGCGCTGGAATTCGGAGCCACCTTTGTTGGTCATACTCGACTTGGTGCCATCGCGTGCTCTCCCACACAGCTCACCAAGCACACTCCTAAGTGCCGGCGAAGTCTCCATCTTGTGCACTATGAGGGAGACCAACTATGTGTGTGGTATGCGTCGCAAGAAGTGCGTGATAGTCTGGTTGAACGAAATATCCACTTCACGTGGATCACACACAGTGAAGAGGATAAGAACGAGATTGACTGGCTAGGCGGCATGCAGCACAACTATTATCACCTGCCCTGCCTATCGTTACCGACAGGTTGCTATACCTGGAACCAATTAGAGAGGACAGTGTCAGGGGTGAGCCCAACAGAAGTGTCTCATGCGGGGCCCCGGCGTCTCTTAGCTTGGGTACTCATCGACATTCCTGAAGATCAACGAGAGTTTGTGAATGCGCTGTCACAGGCATATGGATCCTTAGGAGGACAGCCCCTGCAGATTGCATCGAGCTATGGGCTGGACACTGACAAAGATCTTCAGATGCACCTACTGAACAGTATCCAGGTGAGGATGGGCACTACAACCTGCAGTGAGGATGTTGCCAATGCGCTGAAACTAGTCTTGGCTAACACGCCATCTCATCTTTTGGTGTATCTTCTTGACTATTTCCTCCAGCAGCTTCAATCCTCATATTGGGCTGAAAGAACACCGTATGCCTTGTCTGTCAAAGCGTATCAGCTTTCTAGGAATCAGGACCCTCTTCAGATTTCGGCCAAAATGTTACGACTGGGTTGTGGGGGTATGCACCAATATCTGATGACGACGGAAGATCATCATGTCTTCGGATTTGCAGATCCCCAACATAAAACTACTACAGTTGTCGATCTGGCCGGCATTCAGGGCCGCAATCCCCCACTGCTAGCTCTGAAAGTGGATGATGTGTTAGCGTTTTCCTCCTGGGACGACGCTAACCTATCCTATCAGACATGCGTGGGTATAGTGACCAGGAAACAGGACCGAACACGAAACAAGAAAAAGAATGAGACGCCACTAGAAAGGAGGCTGCGACACACATCGCCCAAGAGTATTACGGTGGTTCTCCTACCAGGGCAGGTAGTAACAAGCTTTTTCCCCTTCCTGGAAGCTGAGCTCGGAAGGCAATTGGCAGTCGATGAGTGGCGCTATGCTGTTCATTTGGCAAACCCGCCTATGAGGGAAACATTTACGCTCACAGTTGATTGCATCAATCTGATAGGGAAAACGATGAGTGCTCACGAGATCCTATCGACAATTTCTGCTCCGCCAGAACGGCTTCCGGGAGGACTTGGGATTCTATCAATCTCGACCGCGCTGGAGCCTCCCAATGAAGTCCTACGTACTAGATTGATTGACACCCTCACGAGAACCCTGGAACGCATGCTGTCGCCCATTTCACTGCAACCTGATACAGAAATCGGTGACTGGTTCTTGCAAACAGGGCTGGTTTTGGCGGAAGATGCAGATGGACACATCCTAGGAGCCATTACGGCTATGCTTATGGCGGCATATATGGGCAGACTCGATCTCAGTATCGCGGGACTTTTTGGCGCTGGCAAGTCGCGAGCTGCGGCAGTTCTGCTAGTTGGCATGCTTATCGTCAATCCTGACGTCAAGGTACTTGTCATCTGCAAGGAGAACAGTGCAGCACGGTCTTTCGTGCAACTCCTCCTCAGTACGTCTCCACCTGCATCAGTCCTCTCGCGCCTGGGCAGATTGGTAAGTGATGATGAATACTCCGCCAATCGCACTGAACTCGATGTCCCACCTACCAATCGCAATGAAAGTCTCAAGACGAAAAGGGCACTTGTGGCTACGGGTGGGCTACTTGCCAACGAGCTCAAAAGCAGATGGACGGGGATTCGCACATGGAGTGAGGACCTTACAGTCGCCTTCATGGAAGAAGCGCAGCAGTATGGAGGAGCCAACGAGGTCGTGGTCGTTACAAAGTTGCTCCATCAAGCACTGCTCATTTTCGGAGGGGATAAGTGTCAAACGCCAGGTGGACTGAATCGGCATGCTACTGGCTCTGACACAGCCAGGCAGAAACTCCTACAAAGATCTCATGGCCTCCGCATACCCTCGAAACAACTGCAACCAGCATCCCTGGAATTGAAGCTCAAGGCAATGATAGTGCGTTCAACTGCGCCGGTGGCTCAGTCATTAGGGACATTACTTACACTAGCCGAAGGTCATGACAGCCTGTTTACGGCGGAAAGTGGGCAGGTGCTATCCAAGCTCAGAGGTGACTTCCCACATCTCAAGTTTCTCCATGGCAAAGACGGAAAGTACCTCAATTTGGAAAGTAGTCTAGTGCGCACGGCGGCCATCCTCCTCATAGCAGGACAAGACGAATCATTTTTCTCTGCTGTCCAGGCCAGGACGAACCTAGAATCCGCCGGCGCCAGCGGAGAAGTCCACAGTTGGCACTTAATGCTCCCTACGAGTGCCAGAGTGTCACCGCTCACATATGCAGCAGTTGTGGCGACTCGATACATGGAACTTTGTCGCCGACAGGCCAATGGATGGATGTTAGGCACCTTCGCACGCGGTGGAATTCCTGGCTTGCCAGGAGGGTTTCATACAGTATTATGGTACCCCAATCGACGTGCTAGTGCTGACTATGACTTGGTAGTCAATGTCCTATTTGACTGCCTTTATCACCAACATACCTGGGACACTACGGCTAAGGAATCGCTCTATGTGATGTGCAATGCCTCGGATGATGTCTATACCCTTAAGCGCAATAAGCTGTTCACAGAGTCACATGGCAAAGTACGAGTCGACACTGTCGCATCGTCTGCCAGTACAACAGCTAAAGTTGCCGCAGTCATCCAACGGGGCGGATCTTTCTTAGCCGGTTCCTTTACAGACATGGCTTGGGCAGAAGACTGTGCAGGGAGAGCTACGGTATGCCTTACCCGGTCCATGTCGTACACGTCTTTGATCTCACCACTGGAGATGCGAGGACTTTTCGGTATGGCACAAGTCATTGGAGCAAAGACGCTGGGAGTGGTGCTTGTCACTGAAAAATACTCGAGGTGGACTGCTCCGCAGCATCACTTGGAGGACAAACAATACATGGATCAATTGTCGATCAACAGCGCGCCTCATTGGACGGACATTCCACTGGCCATGGTTTACCAGACTAAGGCGCTCGATGATAGCTCAGAATCTCGGAAGAGGAAATCCTCGCATCAAGCTGCCACTCAGGTTGCTCATCGCTTGAGGTTAGTTATGATACGCTTGCGAGACTGCCCCTCCTATGTTTCTAAATTTCAGGAAAGCATTTTGACTGCCGTCTCAGGCCATCATTTTGCTGTTCCTCATCAAAAAATGGAGGATTTGCCAAGTGAGTTGTATCGATACGCAGTCTTGTGGGGGTACGCATTTGACAAACAACAAAGACCGGCTTTCATCATTCTTCCTACGCAAGCATCTTTCTCCCTGTTGAGAACGGAAGATGGGAGGCTCTTTGAAGTCGGTATACACCACAATCCCCCTATGAGACCGCTACCAGGCATCTATTTCTTCGATGCATGGCGGTTACATCCACAAATGACGGACCTCGCCCCTGCTGCGATGCCGTCGTCAGAACCCTTGCCTAACCTGCAAGCCGACGGAGAGGATCCTGGCACCAAGACTAGCCGTCGAAAGGCAATCGCTAGAGAACGCAATCACCAGCAAATCCTCCTGTCGCAGGATGAAGAGGACTATGAGATTCTGGCGTCAGCGCAGACTGACTTGGCTGACCTTGATGCAGAGTGGCGCTCGCAGATTCGTGACCGCCCCTCGCTATTCCTCGCAGAAATTGCAGAAATTGATACAATTGCATTAGCCCTACACACGGCCACTATCAACTGGCCTTGGACGAGACTTATCATCCATATTGACAGCATAGCGCCTCGATTTGAGAGCCTGTTCAAATTAGCGTGCCTTGAGTTTCACCTCAGGGAGGTCACATTGAACGGCCCTGACCTGGACCAGACGAGATACCGAGTCTACTGCCTCTTCCTGCAGTTTCTCTCTCGTCTGGTCGTGGGCTTTCTGCAACCGGCTGAAGGAACATTACGGCAGATTTTCCCAGAGCTACTCTTCATGCTTGAGGAACAGTACTGGTTCCGTGCTCTGATGGAAGAGTCTCTCGCCGTGATGTCTGTCGACAGCAATGTCTCACGTGACTCAAGGGGCCCATGGGGCTTACTCAAATTGCAACAACCATCAACGAACTCATTACAAAAATCAGTGAACATAATCCTGGACAGGCTGTTCGTTTGGTTGCCCGTCCAGTGCGGCATTGACTTAATGCGCCACTTTGCTGCCCAGGGAGCGACCAAAACTAAGTACCGGCTACCTAAATCCAGGGAAGGAGATACGGACGGAGAAAAGTTCTCTTTCTACGGCATTCAAGGCAAGGTGGAAACGGTCGCCTTTGAGGATCTACGACCGGAGTTTCCGTCCTCAGGACATTTGTTTAAAGCTGGATGCCTTAACGTCAGTGTAGCGCAGGCTTTTAGTCGAGGAGTGACTGTAGACTATGTGATTGAGCTCCCCCTTTTCAATCCAGCTATCCTGGAAAGAAGTGGGAATTTCATCTCTCGAGATTTGCTTCCTAGCAAGTGGGTCTTGAATAGCACGAGTGCCTGTCTCATAGCAGAAGAATTAAAGGAGTGGGATGATGATACATTCATCCAGGAAAACAAAAAGTTCTTCTTGCACCGACAGACCTCTCCGCTCATGCTGAGAGATGGTACTAATGGGCTCAATGAAGTCTACAAAACGCCTGTCAAGTATTTTCATCCTGAACCACAGAGATTTTGGGATAACTTGCCTCTCAAATTTGACTTGCACAAGGTCCAGCGGGCCGGTTTCATCCAGCCACGTGTTCAGGATCAAGCAAAGAGACTAGCTCGGAGGGAAGTTAAAGAGCCCGAACCGCAAATCCCGCCATACCTCTTTTGATGTCGCTGGCTAAGCCACTGGAAGTGCCAGAGACTGAGGTCGTGAGGTTGACTTTGAAGAATTTACAGAACCAAGCTGCATCGGCCCGTGCCTTGTTAGCTTTTCTTCACGGGAGGAAAGCTGCATACGACTACACAAAGGTTGAGGAACAGCTCAAGCAAGCTGAGGCTCACCTTCAAGAAGCGGTCAACAGTATGCAATCAATGCCGGTGCAGTGTCCGTTCGAGATTTCTCCAACAATCCCTTGGGTTGCAGCCACGCCAGAGGCTGAAGGGCAAGGACCAGACAAGACAGGGGCCTCGATGACGCTCCGTGAACGAGGAGATATCTTGAGCAAGGCAGTGCAGGCCAGGAAACTGGCTCACCATTCGCAGATCAGTGCGGAGCACGATCCTATCTGCCCTAGTAGTTCACAACAGCGCTAACACAGTGCAGTACAGAGATAGTGCTGGGACTTGTGAGCGTGGGAAAAGGTGCGGCCGCTGTCGTAGTGGGACAGGAAAGGAACGCAACCTCTGTCTTGCTTTCATAGACTTGGGTTGTCGTCCTTGAGTGGTGTCTTAATGTAAGTTTAAGTGTTGATGCGTGTTCTCCCTTAGTGGTTCCCCCTCTCCCCTCTCTCCCTTGTACTTCCTAGTAGTCGGTAGTCAGCTCGGGGGGGACGCCGGACTACGGTACCTCCTCTGAGTCTGCATGGCCTCCTCGGTGTCGTCAGCTGCTCGATCGCTGGCTACAGATTACAGAACTCAAGCCAATCAAATTCAAGCTCTGATCGACGCCAACGGTAGCATCACAAACTTGGGCATTGTGGATCCGGTGAATTTTAGAATGCCATTCCCCACGGCCTTACTTCCGCAACATGACCGGGCTCAAAGAGCCCTGTGTGATGCTAGAAACTCACTCACTGCGTTAGCGGATGTTTTTGATCGATGGGCAACCGATTTTGAAATCATACTATCTGAATTACAATTGATCCAGGTTAGAGATGCGCGGAACACCAGACGTGCGCAGCCATACTAAACCTGTAGCAGCCATGGAACCGGCAGAACAGACTTTCACTATCACAGTGATGGCGGCCATCTCAGGCAAAGTTTTCTGGACCTACACCTCCCCCAATGCTGGCTCCCTGTGCGTTCGGTTTATTAAGTTGGCGATTTTTGAGAGACTACGTCTCCCCTCTCCTTTCGTTGTCGTTATGTTGAAGGGAGGTGAAGTACTGGATGATTTCAGCCATCTTCATGATCTTACAGATACTCAAGAGCTACAGTTAGACTACTTACTGCAGAAGAGACGAGCGCCTCAAGTCTGCCAGAGACTGGCACTTACAGAAGCTATTTGTCATCAACTCTCCCGCGAAGTATGGCGCATATTAGCGCATGGATTGGTGCTCATAGAATGCTTACCGCTTCATGGTCGGACGACTGTCAATCCATTAGTCCTGTCTATTCAAAACAGTCCTATGTTGCAAGAAACACCACACAGCACCAGAAAGCCTTGCATATTGGAAAGTCTTCTGCTGGCGAACTGTGATCCTAATGATTTTGGACACCCGCCCAAATCGCCCTTAAATGAAGCAGTCCTCCGCAACAACCTTGGTATGGTTACGCAGCTCGTAGGAGGACGGGCTAATGTTAACCTTCAAGCACGGGGTAGTGACGTGCCACTCATTTATGCAGTCAGACAGCAGCGAATAGACATAGTTGAATATCTTCTGGCAAATCGCGCCGACCCTACGGCTATGTGTTACACCCATGGAAGGCCTCGGTGGAAAGGTGTTTCGGTTAAAGATCTTGCTGAGCCTCATTCGGAAATTGCGTACTGTATTGAACAGGCTATCCATGCATGGCAGCCCACAGAACCAACCAGGGATTGTGGTGGCTTTTTAGCTCAAGAGTGACATGGCATTGCGCCACATATCCAACATGGCTGCTGTCGGTCCAACACCGCTTAGTACAATGGAGGTTCGCGTTCGGCTAGCCACCACGGGAGAACAAGTGTATGCAGCGACGTTTACAGAACTGCAAAATCAGCATGTCTGGGAGCTACGGTTGGAGCTCTGGAAGGAACTGGCAAGTGCCCCGTATTTTTCATTCGTACTCTTTCGGGACCAGGAACTCTTGGAGGACACGGCCAAGCTTTGGGTATATGCTGAGATGTGCCAAGAGGGAGTCCTACACCTGCAACTGCTTCTACGAGACTTGCGTCTTCCTTCAGACGAAGAACGACGCAGCATCATTAGCGGCCTGGAATTTCATCAGCGAAGTCTGGTTTGGTCTATCCTGTCGCGAGGGGTACAGATGACCTCAACTATCCCAGCAGGGACGGTTCGAGAAAGCACCATTGTCCGGGCCATTACCACTCGGCAACCCCCGGAGCATGAAGCAAGTCCACTGCCGGACCTTGTGACTACGCTGCTTCTAGCCATGTGTGACCCCAATGATCATGGAGCACCACCGCAATCCCCAATGGAACTTGCAATTCGGTATGACGATGCGCCACTGCTAGAGTTGTTATTACAATTTCGAGCTGACCCACACAAGAGGGAGGACAGCCAAGAATACCCAATTATTCTAGCCGCGGCAAGAAGGTCAACGAGCTGCGTGCAGACTCTTCTGGCTTATGGTGCCGACCCACGCTCTACTGAGTACCTTCCATCATTGGATCGTTCCAATCCTGGGCCTCCTGTTCGCAGACACAAGACGGTGCTGGAAGTCGCATCACGGTACCCACCAGTTGTGCAAGCCATACAAGCAGCTCTCGAGGCTGAAAAGGCTAGGTCTGCACCAAACAAGGAAATAGAGCCAGCTTACACTTCAACTCCGGTGGAAACGCAAATGATGCTGCCTTCCGGCGACGACTCAGCTGGTGCCAGGACTACTGGAACTTGCTGAAGATGATTGGGCAGGCCTCCAGAAGTCAGAAGATTGGACTTGACATGCGGCTGGTATGTGGCTGGGTCGAACTCTCTTTATCCTGTTCGTTTCATTTCGGCCATTGGTTGCAACCAACCACACGGGCCGTCAGAAGAAAGTGACAGTTGAGTACTACCCCTGACACTTCAGAGGAAAAATGCATATTTTCTGCAGCTATTTCGTCTCAAACTTAGTAGGTACCAGCACATGGACCCTACACGAATGACTGCCACGGGAGACCCAGCTGGCCTCTCCATCCAACATGCCATCACGGGAGAATTTATTGGCCAATGGTCATTGTCGGAAGTGAGAGAATTGCGAGTGTGGGAACTTAAACGGCTCCTCTTTCATGTGACTATGTCAGCGGAGTACTTTGCATGGCAGCTCCATAATGGCCGGTGCCCGCTGAAAGACGAATTATCTCTTTCGAAATATGGAAACATGGAACAAGGGCTCTGCCTGTTTGCCACCAAAAGACAGTTGCGGCTACCAACCCTGGATGAGCAAGCCGATCTCGAGTACTACGTTTCGATCTGCCACAGGAGAAAACTGTGGAAATTGATTTCCAAGGGTATTCAAGTAACGACAATAACAGGAGGCAATGATAGAGTGGGCCTTCTCGTTCGGGCCATTGAGGCCAATTATGTGGAGCCATCTGAGGACTACAAGTTCCCCAATACAGTTCAAACACTTCTATGGGCTCAGTGTGACCCGAACCAACCCGGCACAGATCAAAGGTTGCCTCTCCACCAGGCCATCCGGTCAGGGGATGACTATGCAGTCGAGCTGTTGCTCAGATCGCAAGCCAACCCAAACATAGCAGACATAGGCAACGAAATGCCGCTTTCGCTGGCGGCCGGTGTAGGAGCCCCCAGCTATATGCGGTTACTGTTACAGTTTCGAGCATGCCCTACTGGATCAGAGGGCACCCGGAGCAATACTGGAACAGGCGACAATGTTGCCACAGCGGCAGCAAATGAGCTTTTAACTTGGGCCAGAGATTCAGCTAGAGTGGGCCAGGCGCCAGCGGCATCAGGAACACAAAATCGAAGATCACACCACTACTGAGTAGTGATTTGCGCCGACGACTATGATCGCTCGGGTTCTCTTGCTACCCCCATGCAGAGGTATGCTAGAGATGTGGCAACCCTGTGAGGCCTTGATGTATGCTCTGCAGACAGGGGCCCCCGCACGGCCCACCCCAACAAAGTAGATTTGCCGTAGCTACTAACTTGCCCACATGTCTCAAAGTATTTTCTTCTCTCGAAGCTTGCATCTGTCTCAGCTATTCTATAGTCATTGGATCAAGGATAGCGGCAGTTGGGATACGGTTGCACATATACGACCGCATGGCGATAGCTTCAGATTATAGGGTTGATGGCATGCCAAGAGTCCGAGTGCTATGTGCTTCAACGGGGGAGCTGATATATGAGCCTACACATCCTTGGTTAGAACAAGTGAGATGTCATTTGCTTAAGAAGTGGACCTGGATCAATAAAGGGGAGTTTCTGCCAACGGCATCGACCATGTTCCACCTGCATTTTGAAGTTGATCGACAGCCTGTGGATGACTTCCAGTGCCTTGGTGCTCTTACACTTGGAAGACCACTCTTAATTCACTGTTCAGTCAGAGCCCCTCAAAGGCCAGACATCAGACATCGCAAGTGCATGGTGGATGCCATTGAGCAAGGTCACGGCCAACGGCTATGGTCGCTTCTAAGCAATTATTACCCGCCACTTTTCCTTAGCGATAGACAAGGCAATCCAGTGAACCCGTTACTGCTGGCACTCCAAGCAGGTGACGGCGGTGCAGGTCGCACGGCTGATGGTTTTAGTTTGCTTTCGATTCTCATCGCGGCACGTTGCGACCCAAATACTCTGGGAGAAGCGAGGCTATCCCCACTCCATTACGCTATCGGGCTTCAAGACAGAGAGGCGGTCGAAGATCTCCTCATTGCACGGGCACAAGTCAACAGTACCCTAGCGGGGCTGGAACCACCTCTTTGTGTAGCCGTTCGACATAGAATGGGAGACATCGCTCGAATTCTCCTGACATACCACGCTGATGTGGACGCACGCTGCCAAGCTGACGACTCAACCAGTCCACTTGGTCCGTCAGCCACTGAATTAGCGGCGAATGATCCAGCATTGGACCATTTGTTGCGAGCGCACTCCAGCTGGATAGTGCGGATCCAGGACATTGAAGAAGTTGATTGATGATCTGCTGCGATGATATACGCTTGCTCCTTAGAGTGGTCAGGACTACTGTACTCTTGGGAGCAATTTTCATCGCGCTCAATGCGCTACACATGATACAACCAATTCTGGTGTCACAATCAGTTCCTAATAAAGAACCTGTCATGGCTTGCCAGACGTAGTATACTGCAGTTAACGACACTCCCTCTGACGTACAGCGAGAGAAAGGCTTCCTTTGTGAAGTTTTTGGCTCACAGGAGGTCACTGTGCTTCCCGTTCCCTCATGAGGGTGGTTGTCGTTTGTGCGAGAACGGGTGCGGTAATATGGGACCATACGAGCGCTCTCTTCCGGCAGATGAGAGGATGGGCGTTCAGGGGGGAGTTGTGTGAGGCACTTGGGTGTGCACAATATTTCTCCATTTTATTGATAGTCCATCACTCTCTCTTGCATGATCTGGCTTGCTTGGGAGAATACCTCGACGGAGAAGTTCTGCATGTCTATATGCTTCGACGCGGCATAGCTGACCCGACCGACCACAATCTTCAACAGGTGACAGAGGCGTTACGTCAAAATGATCGAAGGGGATTGTGGGAGGTCTTGATGCAGGGCATTCAAATGAGGGTACTGGTTCCAATGCGTTTACACAGCTTGGAACTCGTCAGTCCTCTTGTCATTGCGATTCAGAGCCGACATAGGACCGAAGAGCAACGAGAACAAACCCTTCCCAACACACTACAGGCGTTGCTCTGGGCATGCTGCTCCCCGCATGACTTTGGGGTTCCCCAAGTCTCTCCATTGTGTGAAGCACTGCGCATGAACGACGATGAGGCTGTGCTTTTATTGCTGAATAGCAGGGCTAGCCCATCGAGTAGAGAGGAAGGGAACAATGACCCTATATTCATAGCTATCCAAATGAACTCAGCGGCGAATGTGCGTCGACTCCTCCAATTCTCAGCGGATCCGAGGTCACGAGAGGCCACGTCCACTCGAGAAGGACATGCAGGACGACGCAGACTCATTCGGCGCACTGCCTTAGACGCAGCAGCTGCGTATCCACAGTGCCAACAAGTGATACGTGACTTCATTACAGGAAGGTTCAATTATAGCTCAGTGGCATACACTACCCGCCGACTCATGTGAGTGGTCAGGACTACTGTACTCACTGAGTCTATGTATTGACTGCTTGACTATATATGGTCACAATCACTGAGATAAGGGATGACACAATAATTCCACGGTGACCTTACCATTTACAGGCCCAGCAGAGTGGACAGGACTACTGTACTCTTGAGCCGTCAACGTGGGAAGGAGTTGTGGTTGCCAATCTGTGGCAACGCGAACTCAATGATTTTCCCAACATGGTTAGCTATTTGGCTCCAGTCAACCTTGCTGAGAAATTTATCATTGGTTCTTCCCATGGATTTTCAATTGGCTCGCAATCTATCGGCACTGTCAAGAGCACAACACGAAATATCAGATGCGTTGTTGCACATCGACTGCTTGTCAGACCTTCTCAATCGTGAAATCATCATGTCTGCTTCCTGTTCAGAAGCAACGGAGCAGCTGGTGGTCACAGCGAGGGCGTTGCTTACTCAGGTGCATATGACTCTTGAAACCCAATCAAACG
>NW_027179735.1:0-30000 GCF_036669935.1 Montipora foliosa
ATTGGTTATGATATATTTCTCTGAAATGGCTACCATCTCATCTATTAGGAAGCTTAGAATCAAAGAAACACAAGCCAAGACGTACATACATGCATACCGGCATGATTGACTACTCCCATACTGAGGGGCTTTTCAGAGCCAAGGAAACACAATCAACGAAGCCACAGAACAGAAAAACAACTCAACTGGCATGGCCACGGCAAACCAGTTGACTATTTACAAGTGCAGTTGGGTGAAGTTGAACCAGGTACTACCAGGATCAAATTCAACGGGTATCTTTTCTCTACTGGATACCATTAGTTTAAAAATCCGGGAGAGACTATGTCCTAGTACGCAAAATGTTCACTTCCGGTTTCTGTCAGTGTGTCGTGCTTAAGCTCGCTGTTAAATTTGGTCATTTCACGTCGTTGTTTGCAGAGGACGAAAAAAAAGGCATAGAAATGCACGCTGGTCCTGAAGTATCCCTTTTTCCCTAAGGCAGTCCACTTTCTCCGACACCGACCCATATTTTTGAGTTTCCAAAAAAAATAGAAATAGATATGAGGAAGATAATAACTAAGTAAAACATGTTTTTAACTTTAAGTCTGAAATGTAAAAATTGGTTTTTCCTGTACAGGTTTTTATTTTCTACTTCAACCTCAGAGTAAAGGCGACACTCTTCCACAGTTGAGGCTGTCTGTCCGCGTGGAAGAAAAGTATGTTAACACCCAGACTCTGTACTCGTTTCTTTCCCCCTCACTCGACATTTTCTACCGCTTATTTTTCGTTTGCAATTGTAGTTCTTTAGTCCGACTGACCAACCGCACGACCCAAAGTTTCCCAAAGTTACAAAACGCATTCGACGACAAACGGAGAAGGAAAGGAGATGACGTTATCAAGCCTAGATTTTCAGGTTGGTGTTGCCCTAACTGTTAGCAAATGCTCTGCGATGAAAAAGCCGTAACGAACCTTTTGACAACCACTGGGTAACATTTTCGTTTTCATTTTCGGAGAGAATCGAAATCAATCTTCCTCTCCGGATCCACATGAGCTGGTGTTACAATATTCGTTTGCTTGAGACCATTTCTTGCCATTTTCGAAAATTCGAAGACAGCCGGCTTTGTATGGATACCAGTCTGGCCCGCTATAGTCCGCTGAAAGAAAGGACATACCCAGTTTTAGTGGATTTTATGAACATGAATAGCTCTTTTCGCGTGTTTTTATAACCTGTGTCGCAGACGTAATCTAAGACCGGTTTAATAGTAACGTCTGCGAAGCAGCGCCGAGATACTTGTTCTGGACCCCCAATGGACTCAACGAACAAGCGGAAGTCTTATCGGACAATTATCTTCCTTAACAGACCAATAATGGCGCGTTCTCAAATCCTGGTACGCTGCTGGGAGCCCAGAACAAGGATTTCGGCTTTGGTTCGCAGACGGACCTAACCTGCGTCTATGGCGCAGGGTAGTGTAACAGTAATTTAACTGACAAACCTGAGGTCGACGGTGCGATCATTTTACTCCCCCCTCTCCATCCAATCTTACATCACTTCAATCAGGAGACGCAAGTGCAACTAGTCCCAGTCTTCTGCCGTGCGTTTCAGTGAAACACAGGTAAAAGCTCCCAGGAAACGAAAGGAAGAGTCGGTTTTTTCACTGGATGGGAACCGTCCCATCATTTTTCGTAAACAGTAGCGTGGAATCTCTATTTGGACAAAAAAATTGAACTAATATTTTGAAAATGTATAAAAAAGGAAGGCCTTATGACGTCATAATTTTTTGGAGAAATAATCTCTTTTAAAATCTATTTTACAGATTTTTTGTCAAAATGTTCTCAAAAAACATAGTCAATTTGCTGAGTTTTTTGCCATTTTCTGTTTTGGTCATGTGATTAACCAAATATGGTTGTGAGTCGAACCATACAAAGGAATGTTAAATAGAACGCACGTGCCAAAAGAGGATTACTGTAGAGCTAAAGGAATTCGAGAATGACTATTTGGAGGGGTCCATAGCAACGATTTGGTAGTTAAGAGCCACACCCCTTAAGTCGTGAGTACCGGTAATTCACAAAGGAAAAACAAACGAGAAAGTTGGCAAAAGTTACATACATACATAATAGGGAGGTTACGAAACGACGACGCGGACGGCAACGAGGACTTCATTTAAAAATACAAGTTCGCGTTATTCATGTCACTAAGAAACTATTTCATGTCGTTTCGCGTTAAAAATGTTTAGTAACTGTCGAGGAATTAAACTGGTATGAGTGGGTTGGAAGCGTAGAGAGAGAACTGAAAATTCATCGTCATGTGATAACGTCCTCTACAGAATCTTGAATTTGGTCATTTCACGTCGTCATTTAGGAGATGACGGCAAAGCAATGTACCAAAATGTAAAACGCACGTGCAGAGCCATTGTTTTTGCCCACTAAACCTATTGTTTTGTAGCGTCGTCGTTGCCGTCGGCGGCGTCGTTTCGTAAGCTCCCTATTACTTAATTGACCACTCCCCATAGGGGCTTTCAAGGCCAATGAAATAATCACAACAGAACAGAACATACAACATCAACTGTAAAGAATCCCAACTGGCCTGAGGCAAGCTAGTTGGCTATTTACAAGTGCAGCTGAGAAGTTGAACCAGGGACTATTAGGAACAAATTTAAGCAGTCGTCAAAATGGGTCTTGAACCCGGGATCCCCGGATCTCAAGGCAAGCGCCATAACCATTGGGCCGGACTGCCTCATACAATTTGCATTCACTCCCGATCTTAAAGTCGGAGCTGCGATCCATCTAGTCTTCAAATCATGCTTTTCCGGCTCCCTTGCACAGTCTTGCACAGTCTTGCACAGTCGATTCACACCAACTAAACACGTTTGATTGAACCAGGTTTAACAAAATAAAAAATGAGCAACGGAAGGCTGAAAGATTGAATTTTACGTAGGGTTCATGTAAGTTCTAATGTGTGTCTTCATTGTGTTGAATTTGGAGTCTACATTATGTCAGGTAGTAACTTGTATCAAGAAAACAATTTTAAACCATGTTTAACTAAACAGCTTTTAAACGTGTTTAAGCTTTGGTGTGAATGCGGTATTAGATAAAAAAATACGAACAAAGTATTCGTTAATGGCACTATGAGCCCTCACGAAGAGTGCGCGTTCTTGAAAGAAGGTTGAGACGTCTATTGCTAGAACAGAAAGTATGGTAGGGAACTACGTTGGTTTATCGATTTATTCTTTTGTCTTTAAATGGGCTGAAACTTGAGTATACGTAATAGCAAGATATCTAAGCCCTCTTGGCCAGTAATGCTGAAGGAAAACGTTGAGCTGTTTTTTTTTTAATTTCACAACGGCGTCAATTACTTTAATCACTTCTTGACTATTCCTACACCTGCTAACTTGTTGAAAGTGTGTCTTCAACCTAAAAATGACATTGGTCTTGCTCAGCAGCCGGTAAGAAAATGCAAATATCATGATCCTCAGGTTAAGAAGCTCTCTACAAAGCGACACGTTTTTAAGGAGTTTAAGAAACGACGACGGAGACTTCTACGATTATGCCACAAAACAATTCATAATAGGGAGCTCAGGCGGGCGAAGCGCGCCATCGGAGCACCATGGGTAAGATTTTTGGGAAATCTATGCAAGCTAGAAATTTTTGGTTATGACGTCACGTACGGCCGTCCGCCCGTACAGACTGTCGGGGTGGAGGTGAGGAGGCAGGACAGCCCCTGGGGACGGGAGTGTTCGGGCAACTTTCCTTGGATGGAAATCGGTGGGCAGCGTTGCATTTGGCAACCCGCGTTTTTCTGGCGGGAAATCATATCAGTGATGAGCAACGGGATAAAGAGCAGGCGACGAAATTTGAGAAATTGAAGGTGGCTCAAACCAGTTTCAACACTTTTAAGAGACCTTGTTATTAGAAGAGTTGACACTGTGACACTTTATCACGTAACAGCAATGTTGTGGTACCATGTGAAACACAAATTATTGCTGAACAAGATGCAGTCATGTTTATGACGTTACAAGTTACCATGGCAACAGGAAAGCATTGAAAAACACCCTATATTTTGGCTTAAGTTCAGGCTGATATCTGAGAAACGAACTGGGTGAGCCCATTTTTTTATTGCACGAAAGTGATCAGCAGGCCAAGGTGAAACGCGGAGCGGATTCAGAGCTACCTTAAATTTTCAATTAGTTAAGGTGGCTCTGCAACCGCTCCACATAATTTTTTTAAACTTTACAGAAAGTTTTATTCTGACGTACTGATTACATTTCAGAAATATAAAATAAGGGTCACAGAGTTCGTTTTTGAGATATGAGCAGGTAATGACAAAATATGGGCTGTTTTTGCAGGGCTTTCCTGTTGCCACGGTAACCTTTTAAGTCACAAAAACGACCGAATCTTTTTCAGTGATAATTGGTGTTTCATATGGTACCATAACATTGCTGTTAAGTGAAAAGGTGTTGTAGTGTCAATCCTCCTAATAAGAACAGCAGGTTTTGAAACCGGTTTGAGACACCTTAAGAGAGGAAAGCCTCGCGAGAAGCCGAGAAAGGAGAAGAATAGAAAATTTCAATGAAAATCAACGCTAAGGTGAAAGAAATAGAGAGAGAGACAAAACAATTATTTACAACGGTTAGCTTTCAGGTAAGCTTAATGGTTTCCTTTTTTAATAATAAGCTTATATGCCTCGCTGCCTCGCATATTTTTTAAAAAGGGAATAATGCCTGAAAACGCGTACAATTCCGTGTGGACAGAGATTCTGACATATTTCAACAATCACATTTATAAACTTTTTTGTGTGAAATGGGTGTCCAGTTGTGAGCTTCTTTGTTTGACTGTGAAATTGCAGTCGAGTAAGCGAATTTACTACACTTTAGGTTGACTTTTTAATTAGTAAAGATTTTTGCTGTTGTTCTGAACTGAAGAGAGAGGGAGTAAAGATTGTCAGTCAAACGGAAAATGTTGTCAAAGAGATTACTGTCCATGTAATTTCAGTTTTAGTTGTTGATTAAAATGGTTAGTTATTGTTTGCAAGGCTTGTTTTTTTACTGATTTCAGCTCAGAGGTTTTTGACCTGTTTGGTTACTGTAAACTGTACACACTAAAAAGGATTAATTTTGTACTTTATGCAGAAGCATATAATTTCCATAAACACGATATTGCTTTCTGGGGTTAGAAACGGGAGCTCTGCTTTTAGGCTTGGCTAAATCTATATATTATCATTGGTTAAAAAGGAAAAATAATCATACTTCCCTTATGTGGAGCGGTGAACTAAGTATTTATGTAGCGTGATTTTAACCAGGAGAAATAGAACGCGACCTTCGCAAGTTAATTACTTACCTTTTGTGCCTGGTGCCGTCGTGGGTACCACACTTGGAGAGACTGTTGTTTCAGTTGGAGTTGAGGCTGCTGTCTTGATCAGCAGCACATCACTTGTTGTCGGAGTCAAGGTGGTGATTTCTTGTTGGGGCTTCTTCACTATTGTCAAAGAGTCGTAATAGGCGAATCCATCACGGCTTTGCAAGGTCTTATCAGAAGACGTTCTAGAGACGGCGTTAAGCTCACAAGTGCGTAAGGATCGCGTGCTTTGAGCTTCAAAATTGAGGAAGGAGAAGAATAGAAAATTTCATCAATGAAAATCAACGTTAAGGTGAAAGAAATAGAGAGAGAGACAAAACAATTATTTACAACGGTTAGCTTTCAGGTAAGCTTAATTGTTTCCTTCTTTAATAATAAGCTTATATGCCTCGCTGCCTCACATATTTTTTAAAAAGGGAATAATGCCTGAAAACGCGTACAATTCCGTGTGGACAGAGATTCTGACATATTTCAACAATCACATTTATAAACTTTTTTGTGTGAAATGGGTGTCCAGTTGTGAGCTTCTTTGTTTGACTGTGAAATTGCAGTCGAGTAAGCGAATTTACTACACTTTAGGTTGACTTTTTAATTAGTAAAGATTTTTGCTGTTGTTCTGAACTGAAGAGAGAGGGAGTAAAGATTGTCAGTCAAACGGAAAATATTGTGAAAGAGATTACTGTGTAATGTAAGTTCAGTTTTAGTTGTTGATTAAAATGGTTAGTTATTGTTTGCAAGGCTTGCTTGTTTACTGATTTCAGCTCAAAGGTTTTTGACCTGTTTGATTACTGTAAACTGTACACACTAATAACGATTAATTTTGTACTTTATGCAGAAGCATATAATTTCCATAAACACGATATTGCTTTCTGGGGTTAGAAACGGGAGCTCCGCTTTTAGGCTTGGCTAAATCTATATATTATCATTGGTTAAAAGGGAAAAATAATCGTACTTTCCTTATATGGAGCGGTGAACTAAGTATTTATGTAGCGTGGTACGTTTTAACCAGGAGAAATAGAACGCGACCTTCGCAAGTTAATTACTTACCTTTTGTGCCTGGTGCCGTCGTGGATACCACACTTGGAGAGACTGTTGTTTCAGTTGGAGTTGAGGTTGCTGTCTTGATCAGCACGTCACTTGTTGTCGGAGTCAACGTGGCGATTTCTTGTTGGGGCTTCTTCACTATTGTCAAAGGCTCGTAATAGGCGAATCCATCACGGCTTTGCAAGGTCTTATCAGAAGACGTTCTAGAGACGGCGTTAAGCTCACAAGTGCGTAAGGATCGCGCGCTTTGAGCTTCAAAATTGACGGAAGCACATTTGTGATTCGAAAGACATTTATGGGCGCAGGCCAGTTCGCTGCGAACTTGGTATACCGAAATCACATGACCATTTAACGCTTCCCCTAAAAAGATAAATGCAAGTTCAGTGTTCATTGGTCGTTTTTACACTAGAAGACGAACAAAGCGTTTAAACGGACAAATCGTCCTACAGTTTGGTCAGTATTAGATTTAGGATCGACAGTGTTGTTATTCTTCGCTATTACCTGCGGAAAACCCATTCGATTCTCCTTAACCTCTGATCGAGTGGCTGAGAATATGGGAGTCATTCCTGCTATCTGAGACTTATTGCTAAAAGAATAGTTTAAAATTAACTTGGACCCTGAAAATGCCTTGGCATAGACCGCGGTTTTACGTCCATTTTTGTTAACGGAGTTCATGGTTTAGAGCACCTCCTTTGCGACCAATCAGAGAGAGATGAGACTCGTGCTACTTGGTGTAGGAGTCACAAAATGACCCTCTTATCGTGGTAAACCAGAATAGGCTTAAAGTCCTACTATGACCAAAAAAACTCGAGTTCCATTTTTCTTGGAATTTCAAAGCTGTATTAACTAAACACTAAGTGAACCAAGTTTTAAGCTTTGATTTCAAAAGAACACCGTTTATTTTAAGTGGAATTTTCCTATTTAATGTTCCGCCATTACCAATATTAAAATCTTGAATGATATGGATCGAGGAGAAAATGACGTTAAAGACTCAATAGTTTAAGAATGCGATGTGTGTGCAGCTCGGGAGTTTCGGGGTATGGGACTTTAAAACTCGTGTTTTGTACATATAGTAAGCTGCGTTTACCCGCTGAAATTTCAAGCTGGTGAGTAAATGACGTCTTGTTTCCCACGATCCAACCATCTGAGCTCCAATCGCTCAGTTTGGAACGTGAGTAATGGTGGACCGTGAAAAATCCAAAACTTACACTCAAAGTTAACAGTGAAATCCAAAACTCTTTGGATAAAAACCAAAGCTCAATTTCTTTTTGCAGTCAGGTCAAACGTTAAGCAATCACACTTTCAAAATCTGAAGAAAAAAAGGAACTGATTTTTTTTATTTATCATTGTAGCACTTTAAGGAGACACCTTGTGACACACTGTCACGTGTACGTATGTAAATTAACCAGGAGTCTACATATAAAGCCGGTTTTCATTGAGAGCATAGTTAACAATATAAACCATAATAATGTTACAGCAGTTATCAGTAGCACGCATCCCTCAACGGCATTTTTCAAATTAAAATTTAGGCGGACGTCCATCAAATGTTTCCTCGACGAATTCAACTGCCGTAAAGAGAACAGGAGTATCGTCATGGAGAAATTTGATTGACGTCCACTTAAATTTTATTATCGAAATATGAAAAAACGTCGTTGAGGGGCTCTTGTAACTAATAACCGCTGTAAGTATGTCAATATCCTTAGAGAAAAGATATGTATATTTCGGAAATATTTTATTACAATCATGAATTGATTACATAAGAAAAATACAGAAAAAAAATTAAATAGAAAAACGTATATCTGTGATGAAAAACTGAGGAGAATGATCTAAATTTACAAATATGATTTGTCTTTGTAAAGTATAAAGTCAAAGCTTATCCCTCGTTTTTGCTTAAATGTGTGGTGTTTGAAAAGAAATAATTCTGTAGAGTCAATGTAGAGAAAGAAAAGATGCAAAATTGTGAATTGAATTTCGAGTTGTTCGCGAGCTTTTCTCCGATCTTGGCGTCAGCTGCATGTGTGTCACGTTTTGATAGGTTCGCTACCTGCAGCCTTTGTGATTTGTCAAAGCAACTTCGACTTAATTTGTATCGAGATTTTTTCCCGCCAACATTGTAGATACAATCAGCGCCAACTACACGCTGTACCCATAAATGCTTTCGACTCTCGCCGACTGCAATTTGAAACTTTTATATGTTGATAAAAATCATGAAACCTCAAAGTGTGACTTTCGAATCAGATAGGGGTTGACTTTGCGATACGGTCAGTTTATGACGCTCTTAGATCGATCGCCGGGCTGTAACTATTTTGTCTGTGGATGAAATCCTAACGTGTTTAGAAGACGGTTTTTTCAGATCTATAAAATATTTGCAGTATTTCGCTGTGGTTCTGTGTTAAGCGATTTTACGTACAAAGCTAAGGGGACTCCAACTTTACCTTGATGGGAGATGAACTGATTGGAAACAAATAAAATTATATACGATCTAATATACATGTGACATACCTTCTTTAATTTTATGAAACAGGGTCGAACGCTTGAAGTCGTGTCCAAAAGATTGGTTCTTGCCGACAAAATCCAACAGGACGGTCAAGTGTAGTAAAACGCTAATCTTCGTCATCGCTAAAATCGAAGCGACCAGCATGCAGTCCTGTCAGATCTAATTTGAACTTCAGTTATCTGTACTGGTAAATTGAGAGATCAGTCAGTATCGTTATCTGGGCTAAGTCCAGTATGAAAAATTAATAAAAAGCAATATCCAAAAATCAAGGCCACAAAATTATATGTATCTTTTATAAAAACGTAATGAAGAAATTATATTTAGAGACTTACGCTTCTTGAAAAGTCCCACTTTCAAGACGACTTAAAATTTCCACTTTTAAGTACCTTAAACTGAATTGCAACTTTTGAGATGTCTTGAAATTGCTTAATTAATTTTCTTTTAGGACGTCTTGTAAATCTGCCACTTTAACGATACCTTCAAATGCCCCTTTTAAGGCCGCCTTAAAAATTGCCACTTTATAAGAGTCTTTAGAATTGCCACTTGTTTCATCATTTATATTTCTATAAAAATTTACATAAGGTGCTTTTTGGATGTTTCTTTTCATTAATTTTTTACAGGGGACTTAGCCCAGATACTAATAATGACCTTTGAGCTTCAGCCAGGAGAGATATAATTGGACTACGCTAGTTTGTGTTCTTAAGATAGCTTAGTGTTAGTTTAATATAATATCCATGGGCGTTCAGTCTTATCATTTTTATGTTTGGTTCGAACTAATTGAAACTAGACCAGTCATCTCATTAGATGAAATGAGATTATGTCAGCCGGACGGATTCTTGATGCAAACGTAACTAACACAATTCTGAAAGATGATATTCGAAATGGTGATATTTTCAATAACTTGTGTACCCGCCCATGACTTAGAAGTACCAATGGTAGCATTTGGTTTTACGCTTATCCTATTCATTGATTGTAAAACCCCAGCCATAAAATGGAGGCAAAAATGAATGTTGGAACACTTACAATAATGCGCCTATGTAATCCTAAAATCAAGATTGCAAAAAAAAATTTTGAAATCACGTGATTTGCGTTAATCTTCAAAATACAAAGAAGCTGTCAGAACTGCAGTCAATAAAATTTCGGTTTCCGTCTGAGTTCACCTTAAGAGTTTATTTTGTCAAAGAGTCAAGTATAGTTTTAAAAAGTTGGTGGCTAAAATTTTTACGGGTAAAATTAACGGATTTAAAACTTTAACAAGTCTTTAACAAGTTCGAGTAACAATTATTCGCCGAAGGCAGTAATTATCGGTGAATATTCACCGAGACGAAGTCGAGATAATCACTGAGCCTGAGGCGAATAATTGTTTTAGTATAAATACACAGGTGATTATTTCAAAAAAGAGAAAATAAAAAACATTTCAACGCGAAATCATCTTCCCTTACAGTGGCAAAACGACTACTGGCAGCCATTTTGTCCGTCGAGGTGATTATCGGCTGGTAATCCGAGATAGCGAGCCAATGAGAGCACGCGATTTTGTGTAATCACCTGTGTATTTATGCTAATTCCCGTTATTGCCCAACATAAAATCTTGGTAGCTTTTCCATTCGTCTTCCGAGCTTACCGTGAAAAATCTGCCGCTAGGAAAGTCTGGTGGATTGGGCTTTTTATGCTTCACACCAATCGAAAAAACAAGTTTATCGATGACACACTCACGCGCTTTGTCTTGAAACCCTTCGTAGCCGTCAAGAACGTAACACAACGCCTCTTAAAATCTGAAAAGCTTCCTTTACTTATTGTCATATAAGTTGACCACTTTTCGGCTGAAGAAACTGGAAGAAAAATCGCTCGCGCGGTCGTTGTCTGCGTTGTCATGATCAGTCAGATCGGTCTGCATGCCAGGTGCTTATAGTTTGGTGGCTTAACGCAAAATTTAATTATAATTAGGCTCGTTCGTGACAAGAGTGATGAAAGCATGAAATTTGGCACACAATTTGCTTACACCCTTCCAAATGATATTAGAAGGGAAGCCCATGTCAATCTGCCCACGCTTCCTTTTTAAAGAGATTTTACTATTCAAGATTTGGGATTCCTGTGGTATCGTCTATTAGTCAGCGTGGCGGGCATGAGAATTGAATAGTGAAGTAACACCTGTCCTGGAGCACATTGCGACTCATCCCTGCCAGCAGCTGGGTGTCTCGTCAGAGAATTTCCAGAAGTTAGGGAGATTTAGGATCATAATACTGACAAATCAAGTCCCCTGGTCTCTGTGGACGCCACCATGCTTCATGCTATTCTCGAATTGAAGCGAAACAGAGACTTAAACATTATTCCTCCAACGCAGTTAGATATTTGGGAAAATAATGTGATGATGACGTTTCAGTTGGGTAGAGATATACTTGCAAAATTAATAAAAAGTAAGTAAACACTTTGTTATCGAAAGCCGTTTTTCTCAAAGTAAAATAAAAACGAACTATAGTTTTCTCTCTAAACAATTTCAACTTAATTTCAGGATGCAATTCTGCAGCATGCTCAAAGGGCAGTATACCAGGCAGGGATTTGGACATCATTAAAACACGCGGTGCAGGATGTTCCTTCTGCCACAGATTTTTCATGGGTTGAAGGAGAGAACAATCATGATCAGTGGAAACCAGTTTGGATGACCATTACGTGCACGCCATTGTGTAAATGTGACTGCCCAGAGCGAAATCTTACAGCGACGCGACGGGCGTTTGTGACGGTTTTTGCAACGAGCATAAGCATTCCTAGTATGATCAGATTGGTTATACTAGAAGACGCGGTCATTTCTCAGGCTTTTCTGCTTTTATTTATTTTGCCTTTGTTATTGGTCAAGCGAAGACTGGATATCACTACCCGCGTGGCTTTGTCAACGCTTTTTTAAAATCCAATCTTAAATAAAATAGGAAAGTACATAAACAAGTGATCAAATCAAGATAAAAATCCAACATTTGCCTTAAATAGTGGTAAAATAACTCCGTTGAAAATCGTACCACAGTTATCCCAAAATATTGAATTTGGTCAAAAACTAAAATCTCCTTAAAACGCAAGCGTGAGCAGATTTACATGGGCCTAACCCCTTTTAATATCATTTGTTAGGGTATAAGCAAGTTGTGTGTCAAATTTCACGCTTTTATCACTCTTGTTACAATCAGGCCATTGAGACACCTGACTATTGTGCCGGATGTCACTGATGTCACGGCATGTGCAGAATTATAATGTCCACGAACCATACGTTCAGCGGTCATCATAGTCATGAAATCAACCACGTCTCCACTGACAACAACAACTATCTTCATTATAGGACTAGCTCCGTGAGTGGGCAAGATGAACCAAATCCCGCGCTGTGATTGGCTACCCGAGAGTGCAAGACGGAGCTGTCTTGCCCGCTCGGGATTTCTCCCTTGGTCCCGCAAGATCAAAGATCATTTTTTGGTGTTTTATCCCATTTAATAAATGCTCTATTGACCAAGCTTGTTCGGTCAAGATTGTTGGATATTGGCCTCATTCTTTTTTTGCGTGTTCTGTTTGCGTGACTTCGTCTCGGTCCATAAACACGCAAAAAAAGAACTTGGCCAATATCCAGCCATCTTGACGGAACCGACTTGGTCAATAACCCATATTTATTATTACAACCTTTTTCTACCATTAGCTTTAAATTTTTAAAGGAATTTTAGAGCTATAAAAGGGGAGACGATCCGCGAAATGCTAAACTTTGCTAAAGCATTTTCAAGTTAGCCCCTACAAGCTAAGGAAACTGAGGTAGTTATGCAAATTGAAGCGACTACAAAAAAAAAAACAAAAAAAACAGTAACGACAGATACACACATTTAAAAACCAAGACAAAAATAAGCAGAAATAAAGGCAGACATTGACATAATTTTCCTTTTCTTTTCGACTGAGGTTAAATTTTCAGGTAAACTTTATTTTAAATAATAAGAACCGGTCTAATTTCATACTTTTTGGGATATGTAATACCTGAAATTTAAAAAAAGTGATATACCGAATACCCATATTTAAGCTGAAATATACCTTAAAAACCCCTGTACACCGTATACCCCAAAACCCTGGCCGACCCTGAATACCAGCTGTGTGCCACGAAGTGTTTCGGATTATTAATAGTTTTAAACTTCTCTGGAAGTTGCATGAAGGCTTCGCACAACACGGTAGATGTCTTTAAAAGTTACCTTAATTTAAATTTCAAGTTTCACTTATGAGCATTTTCTTCAGGGATTGACTGCAAGACAAGAAACGAAGAATGAATTAAATGTTTGAAGTAAATAATTTGCCGGCACTTACCTTTGCAGACTGTGTACCAAGTCCGAGTTTCCTTTTTCATTTAAAAAGAAGGAGACCTACAAACCATAGTGCTTTGCAGTCATTTCCCATTCGAATCTACGATAATCTTGGAAACAGACCTTTGTTTTCAAACAGTGAAAGGTTACTAGTCAAAATAATGGCCTCGGAGAAGGATGTTATGAACAAGAGTCAAATTATTAACAATAACAATCAAATGGTATCGAATCTACTGCTAATGGAACCGTTATGAAGTTTCCAGAAGAACCCAGAGGTTTCAATAAAATGTGAAGTTGTCGGCTGGTTTGAGTGGAGTACACGATTTTTCTGGCCGACGCTTTTCGTCGAGTGTCGGCACTTAAAATTAGCGACGGCAACGAGAACGTCATCTCAAAATATATATTCACGTTAATGGAATCACTTCGTGACCATTTCAACCTTTTTAATCTGACAAGGATGTGGTAGCTCCTCAAAAAATACCACTAGTTGGAACGGCGCTTAATTTAGGAGAAAAAATAAAATTTTATCCTCAAGTGCTGACGTTCAGTTCATAAAACCTCAAAGTTGGCTATTTCACGTTGTTGTTTGGCGGACGGCAGCAAAGAAATGGACAAAAGTGAAGAATGCGATGGCCACGAAAACGTCACTTCAAAATATAATTAACAATAAAATTAGAGTTTCTCCTCTTTTCAAACAAGTAAACATATTCTGTCCTTAGATACAGTTAGGGTAATCATATGAAGACGAAATTTGGCGAAGTACCCATCATAGATTTCTCACATCACATTTTCCTCAAAATAACGTTACCATGGCAACGATATAAGGCATTTCTTTGAGGCTTAAAATCAAGATATATTGTCTTTTTTTGAAAAAACGGGACGGCAAAATGTTCCCGTTCAGCGTTACCAGATAACGTTCGAAAAAATCTCTAAAGTATTTAAAATTCAACAAAATCTGTAGGTTAGTCTTTCACAAAAATCAGTTTTTTTAAAATTTGTCTGTAATTTTTTTTTCACCAACAGAATTTTTTTAAACTTGAAAGACAAACGTTTTAAATTATCCTAAGCTAACATGCAAAAAATGAAGAACATTCACCATCCGGAAGCAGAGATATAAGCGAGTAAAGTTGTAAAATCAGGAAAAATGAGGGCGTCACCCGCCCATTCGAGTGCACGCGCTAGTGGAGCTACAGGCCAACCCAAACGGATTTAATTAAGGGATCATTAATCCGTTTGTGTACAATCTTCGTAGTTTTCGTTAGTAGCAGTTGTCTATTTTTATTTAAAGAACTAATAATACTTTTGCTTTGTGGCATTGTCGTTTGCCGTAGCCGTCGTCTTTGCTTAAACTACTGAGAACCGATTTCTCTTTCGCCTTCTACATCGATTTAAAATTTCATGTTTACCCACCGTTGCAAATTCTGCTGTATGCATATTCCACTAGCCTTCCAATCAAATTTCGTCTTGAGAAGAATTCAGAGGGACTGGAGAATGTCCCACAAACTCTGGTCAGGATCTAATACTAGCTGCTTGCCCGCAACAAAGTGTTTCAAAATTTGGATTCGCTCTGACGAAGGGCTAACGCTCGAAACGTCAGCTTTTAGAATCTCTGTACGGTGGCCAATTTACATTATCAACTCCGTTGATAAAACCAAATTTTTGTATACTACTTCCCCACCGACGCAGCACCACAGTTTCTTTAGAAACTACCCCTTCATTCATTTGTTTCAAAATTTATCGCCCTTTAAAGTCTCTGGACGTCGCTTGAATGCACTGACAACTCTTCAGAGATAAAACATTCATTAAAATGACTTGTACACATGACACATAAATGTAGTTTCATGCGGTGAAACGTAAACATGCGAATAATGAATGATCACATATTAGGCCGTCCACTTTTTCCACCCATATATTTTTGAAAGTTCAAAAAGAAATTAAAATGAAAAGGATAGGATGATAAGGTCTTAATCTAATAAATGAACATTGGTTTTGCCTGTGCAGATTTTCATTTTCAACGTCAACCCCAGAGTAAACGAGACACCTTTCCACAGGTGAGGCTCTTTGTACGCATGGAAAAAAATGTGTTAACGTTAACTCTCCGAGGCTCTACTCGTTTCTGTGCCCTGCCGCTGGGTGCTTTTTGCAGCTTTTTAGATCGCTTCTCATTTTGTTGTTTGTTTTTTCACTCCAACCTAATTTCTTTGTTTTAAAGAATGGAACAGCTGCAAAGCATCTCGGTTTTTCGTATGAACAAAAGATTACGTTGGGTTTACAATCTATATATTGATATTTAATAACCTGCTGAGATAGTAATATAATAAAATATTTTAAAACTCGACCAATTTTAATCGTTTGTTCGACGAGTAAAATAGAAATTTAGGAATTTACTTGTTGGCAAAAAAGTGAAAAATCAAATAAGGGAGCAAACAAACAAAATCTAGAGCTAACGACTGCTATAATATTAAATTCAATTTTCGGATATCATTATTAATTCGTTCTTTTTTCTCTGAGATCCAAAAAAATAAATAAGTTAACAACCTAAGCAAATAACGTGACATAGTAATTCTCATAACCACCACACAGTTCGTTTCACAGAACGAGATAGCTCAGTGCCTCTGTTCTGAACTATGGGAACTTTCCAGCTGCAGTTTCATTCTGGAAACATTGTTGATTTACTAATATTGCTTCCCCGGGGACAAATAATTTTCGTACGGTTTGCACTCATTCATTACGCAGTTTGAACTTTAGAAGCGACGTCTTTATCGGGATCAGGAACGCCTCGAAACATAAAATCAGTAAAGAGCTTTCCAGGTGATCTGGTGACGTAATTCGGAGGACTGGGGAGAAACATTTTAACGCCGTATCCCACAACCGCGCGCGGCCTTATTTTCGAATTCAACATGGCAGAGGCGAGGTTAGGTCTTGTCGGGTCTACTTGAATGTTCATTCAGTAACAGGAAATGTAGTATACACGTAATGATCTGTTGAGTTTTGGCGATGGCAATACTGCAGGGAGTTTGGAAACAACACCTAAGGCCGCGCGCGGTTGTGGGATACGGCGTTAAAATTCTTCTTCCCAGTCCACCAAATTACGTCACCAGATCACCTGGTTAGCATTACGTCTACGGGAAACGCGACCGGCAAAATTGACCACGTGACAATGATTTTCCCGCAATTTTTTACGTTTGCGGGATGCGTGGAGTTTTCTTCTCGTTTTTTCTGCATAACAAGTTGCTTGTGGAAAAAAAGACCCCCAAAACCATAGTCTGGTAAGTCAAACAATGAAAAATTAGATTTCGTGGTAGTAGCCTGACTGACTCCTTACCTCATGATTTTTTCATAAACTCAAGTTGACTCATAAAACAACTTCATCGAAACTCGCAAAATTTGACAGAAAGGATTTTTATTTTACATTTTATCATTTTTTATTTTCATTTTTTACATAGTCTTTTTCTACAAACAATGTTTAAAAAGACTCCGACATTTTGTTTTTGTTTTTGTTTTTTGTTAACGAAATACTCGAGATTAACAGAGTCCAATTCCAGAGTCCAATTCCAAGTTGCTGCGGATCACGCAGCTTAAGTCACTAGCTGCACTCCATTTTACGTGAAACGTGAAGCGGAAAGTCGACGTATGCCGTTTCACGTAAACGGGATGTTAAAAGTTGTGCCTCACGTGTGCACGAACACGCAGTTTTAAAAACACATGCGACACACATTCAAGTATACTTCTTAATTCGCCCTAATTTACAATGGTAATGAAGTCTCATTCGGTCTGTAATCATACGAGTCATGAACAAAATCCGCGGGTGTCCGTTTTGTTCAATCATGAGTATGATTACAGACCGAATTAGACAACATGAAGTCCTCTTACCAATTTATCATAACCATTACAATTTCCGAAAAAACAAATGCATTCCTTTTTCACTGTCTAATGTTACAAATTCGTCCATTTTGGAAAAATCCCCAGTTTGGCAGGGTAAGTTGTTGTTGCTATGTCTATGGTTATTATGATAAATTCTGTGATTGGTGGGTTAAGCTGAGTGCACTTATTATGATTAGCTGATGTAAATGTCCGATTACAGGTGTCTGATTTCAGCCAACTGTCAAGTTAGTGTCCGATTACAACCCTACAAATAATTAGTGAAAAATAAAGCAGTTAATGCACCAATCAAATTTGAGAAAATTGTAATGGTTATGATTAAAACCACAAACGGATCATCTGTCTGGAACAAACTTGGAGAATTAAGCCATAGATGACGTTTTCCGTGTTTCCATAGCCTCCTCTAAACACGAGGGGGAGTTGGGAGAATTCTCCCAACTTCCCGAGTGTTTAGATGAGGCTATGGAAACACGGGAAAAAAAGTCCTCTACTGCTTATATAAAATATTTCTCAAAGATAATTCGACAAATGAAGGTAAAAAATGAAGGAAAATTCTTGATTATAACAGATTTTCTGGATACACGCTCATATTTCCTACCAGCCAATCAAAATTCGTGATGTCACAGCCGTGTCTCCATACTCTCATCTAAACACAGCTATTGACCAATGAGAGTGCGCGTACTATCCTAATTATTTTATAACACACTGAGGTAGACCTTGAATGTAAACTCGGGTACTGAATGAAATAAAACAGTTTATGATTAATTTTCTTCGTCGGTACTGATCGGGAATATTCGGGGAAGACCGGTAATCCGAAGGTCTTAGGCTCGACTCCCGCAAAGGAGCACTTGGATTTTTTCCGAGTAACCCCGAGTCGCCATGGGAAAAAAATAATCTCTTTACTAAACGGTATTGGTATACCGTTCTTTGTGCAAGAGCTTTATTTTTGCCTCCATATATGTACCTTGCAATCAATGATAACAAACTATTGCTAGTGTTAGGGAAGAGCCATCGCATGCTAATTAGACAAAACGTAAACGGCGATTTCCCTATAGATAGGACTTGATTTTGATTACCACGGAGAAGAATCGTGCGAATACAAGAGTCTTGAAAGCTTTCACGAGCATGAGCAGCAGAGGTCTAGTGATGACGTCACAGATGAAAAACTGGTTGAGTCACAAAGTGGCTGTGGTGATGACGTCATCGCGTTTTTAATTAAATACCTGGGGCCTGTTCCTCAAAAGTCCCGAAAACTTTACGGGACCGAAAAGTCATTTGTGAGACTGCCAACAGCTTGTTTTGGAAAGCCAATCTTTTAACATGTTTTCAAGGTAACAAAAAGGAAAAATAGCTGTGAAGTTTGACGAATTAAATGCTTTCCGTTCATGAGTTACAAAGGAAATTGTGACACCCGAAAATGGCCTGTAACGTTTCGGGACTTTCGAGAAACGGCCCCCTGGGGCCCGTTTCTCAAAAGTCCCGAAAACTTTTCGGGACCGAAAAGTCATTTGTGAGACTGCCAACAGCTTGTTTTGGAAAGCCGATCTTTTAACATGTTTTTTTAGGTAACGAAAAGAAAAAAGACTGTGAAGTGTGACGACTTAAATTTTCCTCCGTTCTTGAAAAACAAACGGAATTGTGACACCCGAAAACGAAAGTTTCGGGACTTTCGACGGAAACGGGCCCTTGGGCCTTTTGATGAGGGAGGAAAACCAGAATACCCGGAGAAAAACCCTCGGAGTCAGATTGAGATCAACGAAAACTAAGCCCACATGTGATTCGAGGCCAGGGGATTTTTTTTTTTTTTGTATTTTACTGATATTTATTGATTTCCAGTTTTACATACAATTTTACTACACACTACTCTCACTTACTACCCTACTACACTCACTTACACTCACTACACTCACATACACACTACACATACACCTCTTCATCATTTTTTTACATTGTAAACAATTTTTTCCCGCATATACGTACAGCAGTGGTACCACTGCACATTATTGTACTTTGTATTTGCCCCATTTTATATTGTGAGCTGACATTTTATTATTAGATTTGGCTATAATTGTTTCAAGTTGGTAAATCATTTTAATTTTGGAGTCTAACACTCTAATTGAAGGTAAAAAACGTTTTTGTTCGAGGCCAGGGTTGAAAATATTTTCCTTCTTCGCTATCAAAAGTGAAAGAGAGGTTTACTCTTTCCGGTTAGACGTAGGTTTCTCTCTCCCAGAAAGTGGATTTACTCCGAGTTGTACGCACCAAATCACCGAGACACTTGCGAAACTGATTGGTCAATAACATATAAAGCCACGGATTAATGGCGCTATTAGCGTGTCCACACCAAAAGAGAATCGACATCATGAATCGGGGTGACGAAGAATGAAGCTCTTCGTTAAAGGCCAAAATGAGGTGATAGGTGTTCGCAGGGAGCCAGCAAACTGCAAAAGCAGCGGTCACTATCACGAGCGTGCGCACAATCTTCTTCTTCACTTCATGTCGCCGTTTTTGAACATCTCGTAACGATTTTTCCCCAGGTAACTTTTGAAGCCACAGGTTGCAACAAACTAAGCAGTACAGTATTGATATTGTTAGCAAGGGAATCAAATATGTGGTAAGAAATAGGTACGTGTAAAATCCAGTAACACCCTTCTGAAAATCACCAAACACTTCTTCAAACATGGGTTCGCAATATGATCCTACCCCGTCGTGTTCCCTTACCGTCCATAAAACTCCCGCTGGGATCATGAGAATCACTGAAGACATCCAAATCAAAGAAGTAAGTACTTTTACCTGACGAAATGAGGGAAAACGGCTCATTGGGAAGACAACCGCAAGAAAACGATCCAACGCCATCAACGTGAGACTAAAGATGGACGCGGTTATGCTAACATGGAAAACAGCGTATACAGCTTTGCATGTGATTTGACCGAGAACACCAGGAAGCCATTTGGAATCCGTGTAAGGCATTGCTAAGGTGGCAGGCAAGACGGTCAATGTTATTATTAGATCCGCGATCGCCATATTTACAAATAAGAAGCTGGTCAGTCTCCTCGTTTCCTGTCGCCTCGTAACGATGAAAATGAGAAGAGAATTTCCTGCCAGAGCGCAGATCACGGTTATGGAGTATAACACAGTCATTGCTGTTATCTGTGTGTCGGTGAGCCATAATGGATAGTCACTGTCAGCTGTGGAATTTCCTGTTTAAGTAACATAAATTCACACAGTCAAATTAATGGTACGTTAAAAGCGTGTTTATTTCAGCGGACGCAAGCTTAGGAAACGTCCGTCGCCCGCCGTCTTGAATTCTTGAAACCAAGGAGGTGTTACAGCAGAACTGTGAAGGTGGCGGTAACCTTAACCCTGTTATGGGTCGCAGATGTGTACCCGTGTAGTTTGTTTTCACGCGCTTTTTCGAGCAGTTTTTTATACCTTGTATTTTACGGATTCAAGTAAACTTCAGGTTTAGACCTTACGGTTTCATTACGGTTTATTCACTTACGGTACTTTCTTACGGCCTTAAGAAACAACAAGGAGCTTGTTCACGTTAAAGAACACAGACTTTTCGTTACCTCACCTCACCTCACCTCACCTCACCTCAACTTATCTCACCTTACCTCACCCCGCTTCGCCTCCAAGATTCATTCAGGACATTGGACGATTCATGTATAGTCTTAGAAGTTTTGTTATCGTTTGAATGATGTGCGTAGACGAAATGTGTGAGTTATTAAAACTAAAGATTTAACTCGTATGAAGTTTTACGGCTGTTCAATGTGTTCGTAGAAGAGCATCTTCGATAGTTCTGCGATCATAAGAGCGTTTTGGTTGGAAAGAGAAAACTACTACAATCACGGTAGGGGATGGACGAGGCGATACCCGGATTGTAAGACAGTCAAAGAGGAGTAAAGACTTTTCGCGGTGGGACGTTTTGCACAGAAGTTTTCAACTTTTAAGTTTTGGCCTACAGTAGGCTGCATTAACAATTTTCATATAAATCGGAGCAAAATAGAACTTTTACCCATTTACAGATGGGACACAACACAAAGTCTCCTCAATTAATTATTATTCAAAGATCCTGCATGTCGGTTTGGCAGGAATTGAATCCCCGTTCTTTTTCATAGTAGTCCATTCCCCTCTCTACCCCCAATAATTTTTTTTTTTATCTCGGAAGAATTTTACAAATAAAAATGTGAAATGAAGCTTGGATGTTTCTTCCCATATTAATGGTGCAATTTTTTTTCTTGCTTTTCTTACGAGGAAGCTCAAACCAGTTTCAATTCTTTCAACGAAGTGTACCACTGAGAAGGATTGAATCCAGACAATTGTTTCACAAAGTGGCAATTTTATGGTACCCTATGAAGAATCCAATAATTGCTTACAAAACCATGCAATGCATTCTTTGAACCAGATCCATAGCCATCTTTACTATTGAAATTTGAGAAGGAATGAATCCAGACAATTGTTTCACAAAGCGGCAATTTTATGGCACCATATTAAAGGGGTTATGTCACGTTATTTTAGGGTGCTTATGGGAGATGAGTGTGACGTGGAATCCTTTACTGATAATACTATCGTTACATCACAAACAAGATGAATTTGAGGAAAACGACCTTTATCCAGGCTACTTGCCATAACTTGAAAAAAGTCGGGCCGATTTTTTTCACGATCACCCAAATGCAATCCTATTCAATCTCGTCCATTTGTGTTCATCGATGCTCCTCTTTCCTTTTGCTGGATTTCATTTATGTTGTTCGACAGTTTTAAGTGGTTATTGCAATGTTTCATTCTACTTTTTTCGTGTAATGAAATTACATCATTTTGACATAGCCCATTTAAGAAACCCATAATTTCTTTAAATAACATTCACCTTCAAAATTGAAAGTTTTGTTTGGGTCGTTCTGCATCGATTCTAGATAATTTAACTTAACAGAGAGTTTTATCTTTGCTTGCTAATCACTCATTTTCCAACAAAAAAATTGTGGCCAATGTCTCCCATGACTTTTAGCTCGTGGAGAGCTATCGGGATGGTTGTCGAATCAGGCTGTCAGGCGTAAACAATGGAAAGTTTGTAATCGATTTCTGAATCGTCTCAAGTTTGGCAGGCGCATTCATGCATTCGTTAAATGGTCGTTAAGGCGACAGGCGCATTCATGCATTCGTAAAAACAGAAAAATGTATTACACTGCATTTGTAACCACTCTATAGGCTTGATAATTCGCTGTATCACCTCTCTGACGCAGTATCTTACTTAATCCACGAGCTTACCACAGGATATCTTTGACTGAGATACGGTAGTAGCGTTAAGAGACAAAATGAAAAGTGTTTTAGGTGACTCTTTTGTTCCCGTGGTAACGTATTACGTCTCATTAATGCGTGCATCTTGTTAAACAATTATTGGTTTTTCATTTTGTACCATAACATTGCCATTACCGCATAAGTCTTCCGATTGCGTAAACTTCACAGCAAAATACGTGACAAGATTAATTTTCATAGTTAGGTTCATTAAAAATCCATCTGATTATTTTATAAAGTCTGAAACTTAACAACGACGTCCGATTGTGAGTTTGCAAGCATTTGAATGAAAGGATTCGCGATATTGATATTCATTTCGCAAATTCCATCTAGTGGTAAATCCGAAAAAACCTCAAAGATTCAGGTCGCAACAATTCAAGATGAAATAGTTGGGGGAAAAGAAGCTGGACAAAACCTCGAAGCTAACGTACCGCCACTATATGGACAAGTAACAAAAGTGGAAAAAGAATCTCAGTAGTTTTTTAATCATTGGTACCTTCTCTTTGAACAAAGACACTTGTTAACGAGAAAATCGTGCGTCCCTAATTAGTGTTTTGCAAAGCTGCGGTTTGATGTCTCGGATCACAACAAATTTAATAACTTAAGCCTGCGAAACTCAGATATCAAGATAACCTTGAAGGACCTCATGAAGACAGGCCCCAAAACGTTTTCGTTAGAATTTTTTAACGTCATTTTCCTTGAAATAGACGGCTAAATGAAGGAATGAACTAACGGTCCTTTCTATTATTCCTATTTACATGTCTTTTGCTTCAACAACCTGAGTTTCATAAGTTTGTGAACGCGTACAACAGAAACATTCAGGAGATGTTTGTAGACAAGGTTTTGAGTCGGATTACTTTTAAAGATATTGTAACAGTAACAATTGAAACATCCTTTCGCCTAAAACCGGCCTTGACTTTGTCACGCTTCTTCAAACGGAAGCGACCTTCGCAGGTCTGTGTTGATGAATTTCATCGGTAGACTTCTTTAGACAAGAATTTAAAAGTAATCCCTTTTTCGGAACAAACAGACTAAAAATCCAACGCTCGAAACTACGTACCGTCTGGGTCATCAAACGGCGACTTTCTGTTATTTGTCAAATAAAGTTGTTTCTATTCGCCAGCCGCCTGCACTTTGAAAAGCTCTTTCGTTCAAACGACTGTAGAGCAGAGACTTTGCTTACAAATTGGGTATATTTAGTCTTTTTTTAGAGATTTATTCGATTATTCCAATATAAGGGTCACATTTTCAGAGACACCCTCAGGCTTTGCCTCCTTCGATAGATATGTATTTGTAAACAAAAACAAGCTGTTAATTTATTGTTTTAAAGATTCTCTACGTTGCCTGCCTTCTCAGTAACAACTGTGTCGATACTTTGAATAACTCATTGTTACGTCAAAGACACTTACCGTAAGAACCATTCATTTTCTACAGATGTAAACAGCTCACGCTGTTAACAGTTCAATGTGCTCTTCGAGATCAATTCCTTGTCGTGCGTCAGATCAAAGATCTGGCCTAAGGCGACCCACTGTCATGTACAAGCATATGTCTCTTTGCATAGGTCATTCGTTGTCATGAAACAGGAAGTACTAAGAAAAACGACCCCTATCGCCAGTAATTCCATCAATCGTAACGCCAAGAGAGAAGAAGAAGCGCCTTTGCCACGTGAGCACCATATCTGATTAGAGATACTTCCCATTCTCGTTCCCAGAGCCCTCCGTTTCTGTCGGTCGCCGACCACGTGACCAAAAGAAACGGAGGGCTCTGGGGACGAGAATGACAACTTTCGAGGATATAATGGAGTTTCGGTTATTGTACGCAACCTCAGAAATTTGAAACCATACTGGATAATTACTGAGATTGCGCGTCGTTCAACCAACAGAGTTTTCAAGCAAGTAACACTGGACAATACTCCTTTCGGTGTACGTTCTATCAAACTGGTGTAATTACAAATAATTAATTGAGAAACTAAATTGTGAAAAAGAGCAGATACAACGTAGATTTGATTTAGTAAAGTACTATATTTCAGCTGGCCAAACCAGCCCTCTTCAGCTAGTACTAATTAATAATTAGACCCGTAGCCCGCAAGGGCCACGGGTCAATTGACCCGTGGCCCTTGAGGGCGAAGGGTCTAATTGTTTTAGTATCACCCAACTAGTCGGACAGAAAAGGCAACAATAAAGTTCGCAAATGCAAGTTGAAGAAATATTTATTTGGAAATAAAACGAAAGAAAGCGTGACGCTTTTCGCTACTCGAAGGACTGTTAGTAATACCTGTAGTCCTCTAGTAGCGTAGCCAATTAAAATGCAGGATTTGCATTAGTCCACTAGTTGGGTGATACTAATGAGAGTTAGATAACTCTCCTTGTAGGTAACTCTCATTGTTTGGTTCGGCAGAAACCGGGCTAGTATTTTCAACCCGGGCAAACGGGCTGAAAAATCCGCAAAAAGTCCATGTAATCGAAATGAAATTTCAGCCCGGGCTGAAAAAGGAAAGTGAGCATGCGCGTCGACTGTGTTTTCGAATCTCAGTAATTTTCCCATGCATGCAAATTTTCAGAGTTCGACACACTACATTTACAGCTAAAATACATTGCATATACAGATACACGACTAAATACACAATATTTAAGGATATACTAATTAAAAAGAAAAGCCCCTGTACAAAATGCTGTCTTGCATTCTCTGGTTTAAAACCAGAAACCTAAGTGATACGGATAAAACCAGGTAGCGGATTTCGCAACTTAGCAGATACGTAACAAAAGAACTAAGGGAATAACTGGTTGTTTTTGGTTTATTGAGGGACAGAATGTAATTTCTGCGAAGATCATGCATAAGAATATTTTGAATGCGCTTATTGCATAGAGATGTAGAGTTTGACTTAAGTGGTAAGAGGACAGGTAATTTGCAAATATAGATCTCAGTATTCCCTTATTTACATTATACCGCCGTTTCTTTGACAAGAACTTACGAAAGGCCAGTTTTTCGCTACGAGGATAACAGCGAAAACTACTTTCTTGCGAATTTTCTAGAATAAAAACTTCTTCAAAAATCAAAAGTCTACGTTAACAGCACACACCAGGGTTACTCCTTCGTATCTGGCTAGAGATCTTTTTCTCGCTACTTTTTCCTCCGGCCGCGCTTTAGCCATTTGATGAGGGCCAGTCACGTGCTTCTCATTTTGCCTCGTTCATGGCCAAAAATAATTCTGCGTAATTTTTGCCATTCCATGCGAAAAGCTGAAATTTGCGTTTTGTTTTATTTTAGCTCATTCTTGCTTGTAAGCTACAGGTATCGAATAGAGCGGCAAGTTAGAATAAGGTAATTTTCAAGCTTTTATGATAAGGAAAAACTTGCCGTCTACCGATTGACACTTAAATGGAATGCTAAATTTATCCATTGTCGGGGATTGACCTTTGCTTTTGAACGCAAGAAAGCTCTTGAATCAGTTGAAAAACACACGTTTCTTCCGAGGCAACAAGAGTTCAAACGAATGTTACTTTCTAATAGTTGAAAAATAAATTGCCCGTTAAAAATACCGAAGCAAAGGCTTGTTTTATTAGTTCAAAATTTACTGAGCAAAACAAAATCCCCAATAAAACAAAACATTATTAAATGGCTTAATTTGCCAAACAATAATTGAGAATGGAATTCCGATGCCGGCTACACTGCACATTTCTGTTTCAAGAAATCTAAGAGAAAGTACCGTTTTCTTTGATGTTGATCTGCACCGACGAGACTCTGCTCCGATTGGCTATTGCCATGGTTCAAAGAGGAAAGTCATTTGTCGGAAGCTTCTGATCTCAATGATTGACAGCCGGTCACAAATGAAAGCGGGAACTTGCTCTTTTTATCTCCACAGCAGTGAGTTTTCACTCTCAAAGTACATCGTTGGTTATGGCTTCTTACAGTGAAAACTTGCCAACTGCACTTCCTCCCTCGACGAGTCAACCATCAACTTTGCCACCAGAAACACCAGTTTCCAGCCAGCCTCTGTCTTTTTCAATTTCTCGTATCCTGGGCTTGGAAGACAGCATCTCCCAACATGAATACTCCACTATTTATGGTATGTCGAACTTTCCAATATTTTAAAAATGTTTCAATTCTACCGAATTGTTGGGCCAAACTACGAGATTCTTAATTCAGCTTTCTCAAATTTCAGTGATTGAAAACTACCTTTTTTGTGCGATTTAACAATTGGGAAAAGAGCGTTGCGCGAACTACAGGGCAATAGTAAAGGATTTTTCTAGTTTTCGTCAAAATATCAAGAACACAATGATTGATACTTATTATAGAGTTACTCAGTAATTCCCGAAGTTTTGTGATTATATTATCTTTTACTACTATTTAATTAATGAAGTAATACTTTTTCAACTAAAACAGCTACTTTGTAAACATATTCCTTCTGCTCTCATTCTTCTTTTGGATCACCTACTCGGTTAGTTATATGAAATATTTAGGTGACCCGAACTCTACACAATGATCCTTAATTTAAAGAAAAATTATTTATTTCTATCACAATCTTTTACTTTAACTTTGGGTCTAAAAGCTCTAGGTCTAATTAGGTCTAAGGTAAGCTTTAATGAATGTTTAGGTTTCTTTCTGTATTGGTAAAACAGAGACCTGTGTTTCGTACCTGCCGCTTTCGGTTCAATTTGCATGATAATGTGAAGAAAGAGGAAGCCCAGTTTTTAAAAGCGCACTGCTTACATTCACAAACTTTCCGATGCAATTTTTATACGTTGTTAATAAGAATTACACTAAATCGAACTGAAATCAAGTCAAGTCAAGTCAATTTTTTATTAAAACTCACACAATTCAGTGTTTTTAAATCTAAGCTAACTAATCTCGCTGGATTGACCAGGATTGTAGTTATAATCTCGTATTCAGTATAAACGTGCGTTTGGCAGTCGCTTTGAAACCAAAGGAGAAGGGCAGGGAAAAAAACCTTATCATAACAAACAATCATGATATGCGCGATTGTCATTTGCGCATACGACGTATCAATGAGCGTATGACGTAATTCAAGATGGCGCTGAAAAAGCAGACGACCGTGATCATGATATATATACCCAGGATTAGAAATTCCGTTCTCTTAATGTCGAACGCAATAAGCATATAAGGTGAAAGACCTGCGGATGTTTGCATATAGAATATTAAAGAATAATTACGAAAAATTGTCTTTTCCGATGTCGAAAAGCTCTTGTAATGTTTGAAGTCTGCATAGGCATTGAATTGTAAAGGTAACATTGAAGTATTGCTCTCCACTCTGAGAATCTGAGATTGACCGTATATGTTAAAGACCACTTAATCGGATTAGCTTAATAGCTTAAGCAGTCGGCTCGCCCATATATGTACAAAGATCTAGTGAGTCCGAAAGACTAATAGTATGCGCCAAAAGCGGAAGTCTTTTTTTCTTTTTCAGGAAGGTATCTCTTAATTAAGTGCACCATAGTGGAGAAAAGAATCATGGCTTTGAATTTGTTTCCTTTCAGGTAATGACAACTACATTTATGGTCAAGAAAGAAGCGCCAACACAAACCAGCAGAAGTCCGACGGTTCGCGGAACACTGACTCCAAAAACCCGAGTACAGAGGGCGACAGCGGAGGCACTAAGAAAAGTCGGCGGAGCTCCGATCGTCTGCCCAGCATTGATTCCGACAATCCGAGCTCAGAGGGCGACAGCGGTCGGGAAAGCGACACTGGCCGATCAAGCTCGAGTTCCGCCGGACGACCGAAAAAGCGGAATCAGCGAACAACATTTTCATCAATAGAATTGAAGGAGTTGGAACACGTGTTTGCTAAGCGGCCATACTTGATGTCAGAAGATGAGGACGAACTCGTGCGGAAACTCGGACTGACAAGAAGAAACGTGAGGGTAAGTTCTGTTCTATGCCTCTCCCTTTGTCGTTGATAACAATTGTTATATCTCTCAGACGTGAGCTGTTATTGGCTAAATTCGCCAGCCGCATGCTACAGTACGGCCCGCTAAATTTGAAATTTCAATAAAGCATTCTCTAGCAAGGTTATCATGTCGTTTCTGTTACATAAACTTGTAAAGAGCTGTTTGAATTTTGCAGCAAATATTTCAAACAGCCAAGAAGATTTCGTTTTTCGGATTTTGTCACAGCAATCTTTGTGGCAGTTGAACCTTTCACTTGATTTCAACTCGTTTCCTTTCCCGTGCGGCTGATTACCACAGAGATATGATAAACATCTTACTAAGCTCGTTTTTCTCGGTTCGTAATGCAAAATTACAAATCCTGGTACAAATCCTGGTTTTTTCCAGTTGATTCATGGCCAGCACAATTCGCGCTTGTGCCGTTAATCAGCGGGAAAAAACTCGGTCCGTAATTTTACAGTACGGACAGAGGAGAAGAGGTCAGTAAAAGGTATTTACTATTTCGACTTACGACTTACGTCTTACGTGGAGCGTGGCTCTTCTATGCTTTTTCCTTTGTATGTCAATTATTGACACAAACGATTGCGTGATAAAGAAGCATAGGTGTCAGATGTCGCCATCGTATGTCACGTTCTTGTATCATCTAAGAGACAAAAACTTAGTCGACGGGGACAAACAGTTTGGTCGGAGGAGAAGAAAAGACATTCTACGGTCTTTTCATTCATCCATACCCTTGAATGTGTGGAACTTGTTCACGTGACGTCACCGTTTCAAACTAATCCTCCTGGCCCCAATTGTTCAAAAGGTGAATACTGCTATCCACTGGATAAATCACTATCCATTGGATAACTCAATTGGTTTTGCTAGCGTTTATCCGCTGGATAGTGATTTATCCGCTGGATAGCATTATCCATCTTTTGAACAACCGAGGCCAGGAATTTAACTTTAAAGTGTTTTTACATGACGTCACGGTGGAGGAGTAAAAGAAAGAAACGGCGAGACAGCGGCCATTTTAAAGGAGTGAAATATTCTTTTGGGATTAAATTTTGTTTTTAAGAAAATTCTTCCTTTTGTTTTAATATGCAAATATGGCTGCTGGTTACATGAGCGAACAGAACCCAATTCGTTTGCCTCTGATTAGACGGCCATGTTGGTGTACAAAACAAAAGCAAAATGTCGCTCGCGTTTTGCATAATAATAGCGCCAAATTCCCAGACTTTTTCGCTATAATAATTGTTCAGTAACCCAACATGGCTGCAATGTTGTCAGGTGCAAGCCAAGGATTACTGTGGTCGCCAATTGTTTCATTATTTAATTATGTCCTTTTTGTTTCCTTAGTTCTGGTTTCAAAATCGACGTGCCAAGTTGAAGAGACAGGAGAGAGCAATCGCTTATGCTACTGCGACTGGTTTGCCGCTTTACCAGATCCAGTCGTCTTTTATGAGAGAGTCACAGTCTTCGGCGAGTTCGGGACACTTTACACATGCGCACTTTCACAAACCACACGCTACTCTCAACAACACCGAATATTCGATAGACGCGATGGAGAAAGCATTTTGTCCTTGTTGTTCCGTTCAGTCAAACTGGTTTCCAGTCGGACATGTCAGTTCATCATCACGCCAAGATTACTTGGCACACCCTTCAAGCCTGTTTTATCAATGAAGTATTTCCTCCACTTAATAGCTATCATTTCCATTGCGCATGCCTGTTATCTATACTATGTTGCGTGACTAACATTTCTG